>NW_006408677.1:8111357-8119996 GCF_000296735.1 Chrysochloris asiatica | reverse complement strand
CACGTGGTCTCACCCAAGATCGCGGCTCCTGGAGCAGCCGAGCGTCCCGGACTAGAAAGCAATAGATTTCTTGCTTCTGCCACAAATTCCCCCAGCTGTGAGCCTTCCAACCTTCTAAGTATTCCTTTATATGTGGTTCAGAGTTCTGGGACCATCCCCTGAGCCTCCTTGGTCGGGTATTCTGTGTTGTTGTTGGCGGAGCTCTCTGCTACACGTCCACCCGATCCGCCATCTTGTTTTCTATTTCTGTTATTTTGTTATTGATTATTTAGACTTCTTTCTGTAGGTTTTGAATTATTTCCAATGCTGTATCTATCTTATTTGATTGTTCCTGTAGCATTTTCCTATCTTTTTCCTTTTTTTTCTCAACTCCTTTGTAAAGTGTTTGGAAACATTTTAAATCATTTTTCTGAATTATTTCTCAGGCATTTCCAAGGCCTGCCCTCCTTCCAGAATGGAGTCCAGGTCTACTTCTAAGTCGTTTGTCTCAGACATTTTATCTTGTTTCTGGACATGTGCTGATATGGTCATCTGCTTTTGCTTCTTGGACATGCTTAATGTTTATCTGGGGACTTAATACTTAATTGAGTATGTGTTTTAGTAATTTTTAATGGTTTCTGATTGCTTCCAGGAAGATGTGATCAGGATGTGGGTTTCCCTTTTCACTCTTCTTATTGCTTAACTCAGAGTAACTTTCACAGGTGTTGTCTGTTTTCCTGGTATATGGCAGTTGGTATTGGTTCTTACCTGGGTTTGGTGTTTTATAGCTTGGCTATATGGCAGCAGTTGCTGACTCTTCTTGTGTAATACAGGGAGACGAAGAGTTCTCCAAAGGCAGAAGGGGTGGCATATAACAGCAAAACAACACCAGCAAAAAGAAAAAAAAAAATGAGAGAAAAAAAAAAAAAGACTAAAAAGCAGCAGAACAAAAACAAGAGTAAATACTGCAGTCCCTAATCACAGAAAAGGGAGAGGAGGGAGACAAGAAAAAGAAGGAAAAAATAAAAATTAAAAAACAAAATCTGTAACCTAATATGAGTATGACTTTAATGTACTCTCTTCAGGTTCTTACCTTCAAAGCTGCCCGAGATATTCCAAGTTGCCAGTGTTGGTTGTTATGCTACACCTCAGGCTCCTATCCAACCTTTGGCCTGTTTTGCTTTTAAACTCTCTTTCCCTCCCTACAGCCCTCTCCTGCTCTTTCCTGTGTTAAAAAACAGAACCAAAAAGAAACAGATAATGAAAGTTCAGGGCCTCCGCTTGGCTGAGTGTCTGTGCGTTTGTGTAGCAGAAGAACCCACCAGGGGGGAAGTTTGGGGGGTGTTCACATGGCTCAGGCTCTCCCTCTATTCACCAGAATGGACATGGACAAACAGTGGGCATGGCAATTACCAGATACAAAAAAAAAAAAAAAAAATCAGAACAAAGCAAAACTGACAAAATATATTAGCCATCTTTGTCCCAAGGTTCTCGTGGCATTTTTCTATATTTTTTCTGCTCCCCTTGTTTCATCTTGCCTTTTGGTATTGCTCAGGATGATTAAAAAGTATGCAATTTTTTTACTTCAGTTCCAAATTCCATATGCTATAAGCCTTCAAACCTTTAAAATATTCCTATCTCTGTGGTTCTGAGTTTCGGAGCTCTGCCTGGATCTGCTTTGCCTGGTACTCTGTGTTATTGCTGACGGCGAACTTCACTGCACCTCCACCCTAGCCACCATCAATGTATGTACTGTTAATGATGATGTTATTCTACCTACAAAAATGGAAAAGTGTTCCAAGTAAAGCAAATGGCAAATTCTCCAATTTGTCATGTGGTCAATCAATATAACAACAAACCCTTTGAAAGATATTCAGACTTGAAAACTCTACTTTGATGACTTAGAGAAAAACTGCAGAACCAGTTTCAATGCTTGTAGGAATATGTTGATTTTGTAACGATTAAATGAATCAATGGGTATGATGTGAATACATGTTATTGGTTAAGTGCTTAAACATTATTATGAATGGCTTTGAGAGCCCTATCATCTCTGCTACAAGTACTCACTCAATTCAGTTGTTTAGAGAGAAAATAGCCATAGATGATATGTAAAAAAATGAGATTGACAGAGTTCCAATAAAACTGTTATTACAAAATCAGGTAAAAAATTTTGGCTGTAGTTTTCTGACCTCTGATTTAAGCATTCCTCTTACATGCTTCCTCAAGTGACGTTCCCCCTTTTTTCTCTATTAGGAGTCCTACTGGCACTGTAAGATAAGCACTGGACACAAGAATGGAAGTTCAAACCCACCAGTCTCTCTGTATGAAAAAAGATGAGGCTTTCTGTTCTCATAATGATTTACCACCTTGGAAACACCATATAGGGTTGCTATGAGTTGGAATCGGTTCAGTGGCAGTGGTTTTTTCTCTAGAAAATGATGTCTGATTATATGAGAAAAAAAATAGGGCTTATGGAACCTCTTGGAGTTGAGGATATGGGGTCTCTTTGTTGTTGTTGTTAGGTGCCATTGTGTCAGTACCAACTCAGAGTGACCCTATGCACAACAGAACAAAACACTGCCCAGTCCTGGGCCAACCTCACAATTATTGCCATGCTTGAGTCCATTAATGCTGCCAATTTGCCAATCCATTTCGCTGGGGGTCAACCTCTTTTTCTCTGACCCTCCACCTTAAGAAACATGATATCCGTCTCTAGTGACTGGTCTCTCCTGACAATATGTCCAAAATATGAGAGATGAAGTTTGGCCATCCTGGCCTCCAAGGAGCACTCTGGCTGCACTTCTGACACAGATCTGTTTGTTCTTTAGGCAGCCCATGGCACTTTCAATATTCTCCTCCAACACCATAACTCAAAAGCATCAATTCTTCTATGGTCTTCTTTATTCACTGTCCAGATTTTGCATGCATATGAGGTTATTGAAAATACCATGTGCACCTTAGTCCTGAAGGTGACATCTTTGCTCTTCAACACTTTAAAAAGGGCTTGTGCAGCAGATTTGCCTAATGCAATAAGTCATTTGATTTATTGACTGCTGTTTCCATGAGTGTTGATGGTTGATCCAAGAAGAATGAAGTCCTTGAAAACTTCAATCTTTTCTCTAAGAACTCTTGTGGTTCTCAGTCCAGTGTTGATCCTACAGCATGACACCAGGAGTCCAAAGACCTGGTAATGTTCCTTAATTACCTCTGCTTCCTCTTGATCCCCATAGTTTATAAGATCCTGAATCTCTGGCATATCTTTCTCCTAGCCTGCTGACCAGCTTCTGTAATGGGATAATCTTGCCATAGTCATTCTCATGACAGACCCAATAGCTTTCCCCCATGTACAGTCCTCTTGAGGACTGAGGGCAGTTAGGGGATACCGAAACTTCAGGAGTATCTCCCCTTTCAGAAAAAGACTTTGATGTTACTAACCTTGGACTGGAAGTTATATGGAACACTATAAGACAGCCTTCTCTTATACTTTCAAGTAGGGAATAGTGTTTCCATCATTACATAATTGGGATTCTCCCTGTGGGCTTTAGGGCACTGGTTAGTTCATCTTTCTCTCCTGCTTTTCTCTCTTCCTTCTTCCTCCCACAATTTCACAGGGCTGGAAAAGGTGGAATGTTCTTGTTCTTTTTATGTGAGAGATTACATGGGAGAACATTAGCTTTACATTCATCCTATCGTATATCCTTTCATTGTCATGATTACAGTCCCCTCCATGCATCATCAACCAACCAAAGGGTATACCCTAAAAGCCTGCCCCCCGGTTGTCAGCACAAAACCCCTCTCCATCTCTGGGTCTAGAGTCCCCAGCCACCCCATCTATCCATGTCATTGTCTCTGCCTCCATGTCTGGCATCACTGTTTCTCTGGGTAGGGTCCCACACTCCGATCTTCTCCCTTGATAGTCCCAGGGACCTCCGCTCCTGGAATGCAAAGTCAATCACTCCCCTCCTTTTGCTTCAAAATATCTATCTTTACATTTCCAACCCTCACAGTCAATCCTAATAACAATTATTCACTATTGTACCACTAGAGACCTATTCCCATCTCCTTTCATCAGCCCCGCCCAGAAAGACTGGATACTACTCAGTGGAGATTCTACCTTCCTCCATGCCATCTAGATCTAGGCTCCCTCGTGAAAGCTTGTAAGCCAGTCACTTCTTGTCTTTGTTTTTGTTAGGTGCCATCGAGTTGGTATCAACTCATAGCAACCTTATGCAGAACAGAACGAAACACTGCCCAATCCTGGGCCAACCTCACTACTGTTGCCACACTTGAGTCCATCGATGGTGCCACTTGGCCAATCCATTTCATTGAGGGTCTTCCTCTTTTTCTCTGACCCTCCACCTTACCAAACATGATATCCTTCTCTAATGACTGGTCCCTCTGACAATATATGCGAAGTATGAGAGACGAAGTTTGGCCATCTTGGCCTCTATGGAGCACTCTGGCTGCACTTCTTCCAAAATGGATCTATTGGTTCTTTGGGCAGCCCATGGCACTTTCTATATTCTCCTCCAACACCATAACTCAAAAGCATCAATTCTTCTATGATTCTCCTTATTCACTGTCTAGATTTTGCATGCATATGAGGTTATTGAAAATACCATGGCTTGGGTCAGGTGCACCTTAATCCTCAAGCTGACATCTTTGCTCTTCAACACTTTAAAAAGGTCTTTTGCAGCAGATTTGTCTAATGCACTATGTCGTTTGATTTCTTGACTGCTGCCTCCATGAGTGTTGATGGTTGATCCAAGAAGAATGAAGCCCTTGACAACTTCAATCTTCTCTCCATTGATAAGAATGTTGTTTATTGGTCCAGTGGTGAGGATTTTTGTTTTCTTTACATTGGGGTGTAATCCACAATGAAGGCTATGCTCTTTGATCTTCAACAGTAAATGTTTTAAGTCCTTTTCACTTACAGCAAGCAAGGTTGTATAATCTGTATATTGCAGGTTGTTAATGAGTCTTCCTCCAATCCTGATGCCATGTTTTTCTTCATAGAACCCAGCTTCTTGGATTATTTACTCAGCATACAGGTTGAATATGTATGGTGAAAGAATACAGCTTTGTTGTACACCTTTTAAAATTTTAAACCATTCTTGTCTTTGTTGCCCTCCCGCCCATTTTGGGTAGCCAACGTCCAAGTTGCCCATCCCTGTCTACTGTGTGTATGGAGGGGGTGGGAATGATCATAGTTGTAAAGATTTGTTCCCTCTTTTGAGCTACTGCATCCATAGGTGTAAGTCAAGTTCATGAAATTGTATCAGATTAGTCTTTTTTTCTCTTCTTTTTTCTTCTATTGAGCTCTGATCATCTAGTCATTGAAGCCAGGTCTAGTGGGTATCATCTGCAAGTGTGGGTGTTCTTATGCATAAGCCCTCTCTTCTTAACAACTGGATGCTTCACTGTCTATTCTAGTCCTCTGTGGCTATGTCACTGACTCTGGGCCCAAGAGTCCCCAGGTCTTGACACACTGATGGCCAACTAGGTCTCCACCTGGGTTCACAGGAGTCTATTGAACATTGTAGGCCTTAGCTCACACTTCATTGATGTTTTTCCCTCACTTCCTCTTATAAGTGACAAACGTGGTCACCAATCAGAGTGCATGTCTGCTCGTGTATTCCCATTGAGTTTTAGTCTTGGAAGGGGGTTTGAACCTTGAGGATACCTGACCACTTACCTTGATGTCTTCTTGGCGAGCAACTTGCTTGTTCTTGTAGGAATCAGTTGGACTGCCATTATTGTTTTGTATTTTTTCTGCCAGTTATTCTTTCAAGAGTTATCTTCTATTCTTGTAGACGCTCCAGGCTAGTCTGCTTGTCCTTTCCAGCAGAAATTTCCCACCTCAGAAGATTGTGGATGGGGTCCAGGATTCCACCTATGGTCTTATGTAATGAAGAGGCTCCACAGGAAGCCACCTTCACTGGGCACGTTGTAGCCCCATTTAGGTATTCCAATAAGTTATTGACAGAAGACAGACTTACAAGCTTTCTATGGTGACATTTCTGGCAATTCCTTTCTCTCCCCCTCAAGTGTCTATTTTATAATGGTATACCAGGGAAACTAAGATTCAAAAAAAAATTTTTTTTAAACATTATCCCCCCCCCCTTTGCCCATTGCAACCATGTCTCAATTCCTGTATCCCAGAACCCTGTTGTTCCGAGGTTGTGCATACATCATTATTTACATCTGTCCCACTTAGCCCATGCAAACCTGCCACATTGATTTCCCATCCACCTTGTTCTTCCATTACCTTAACCCTTCTTGTGTACTGTCCCCCTCCCCAGTACCCAAGCTATTCTGTTTCTATTCCCTACCCTGAGCTCCACCTTCCCCTCCCTCCCCTCACCCCATGCCCCACATCCCAGTAACCAGCAAAGAATCTGCCCCCTTTTGTATGAGTTCTTTTTCTTAGTATTTTACAGTAGTGGTCCTATACAGTATTTCTCCTTTTGTGACTGACTAATTTCACTCAACATAATGTCCTCAAGGTTCACCCATGTTATGCAGTGGCTTGCAGCTTCCTTGATGTTCTTCAAGGTAGCATAATATTCCATTGTGTGTATGTACCTGTTTGTTTATCCATTCTTCAGTTGATGGGTGCTTAGGCTGTCTCCATCTTTTTGCTATTGTAAATAGCACTGCTATGAACATTGGTGTGCATATATCAACTCGTGTTATGGTTCATATTTCTTGTGAGTAAATACCAAGTAGAGGAATTGCTAGATCATAATGTATTTCTATTTCCAACCTTCTGATGAAGCGTCATATTGCTTTCCAGAGAGGTTGGATCATTTTGCAGTCCCACCAGCAATGCAGAAGTGTCCAGTGTCTCCACATCCTCGACACCATTTATTGTCCTCTACTTTTTTGATCTTTGCTGTTATTGCTGGTGTGAGATGCTATCTCATCATTGTTTTGATTTGCATCTCTATAATGGCTAGTGATCGTGAACATTTCTTCATATGTTTATTGGCTGCCCACATCTCCTCCTTAATGAAATGTCTGTTCATGTCCTGTGTCCATTTTTAAATTGGGTTATTTGTCTTTTTCTTATAGAGGTGTTGTAGTTTCCTATATATTTTAGGAATGAGTCCTTTGTCTGGTGTGTCATTGCAAAATATTTTTTCCCATTCTGTGGATTTCCTTTTTACTCTTTTGGTGATGTCTTTTGATGCACATAAGTTTTTACTTTTTAGAATATCCCAATCATCTATTTTGTCTTCTTTAGTTTGTTAGTTTTCAAAATGTTTGATAGTCTTTGTATTCCCTGAATTAGTGCCCTAACATTTGTCCCTATTTTTTCATTGATGACGTTCATAATTTTGGGATTCACATTTATGTTTTTAATACATGTTGAGTTGGTTTTTGCATAAGGTGTGAGGTGAAGGTCTTTTTTCAATCTTTTACATATCGCTTTCCAGTTCTGCCGACACCAACTTTTGAAGAGAATATCCCCTCTCCATGCAATATATTTAGGTACTTTGTCAAAAATCAGTTGGCTGTATGTGGATGGATTAATTTCTGGATTATAAATTCTGTTCCTTTGATCAATGTATCATTTATTGTACCAGTACCAAGCTGTTTTGACCACGTTAGCCATGTAATAAATTTTGAATTCGGAGAGTGAGAGGTTTCCAAAGTTCTTAAGCAGTACTTTCTTTATCCTGGGTCTCTTTCCTTTCCATATAAAGTTTGTAATAATTTTTTTCCATCTCTTCAAAGAATGTCCTTGGAATATGGATTGGGATTGCAATAGATGTGTAAATTGCTTTGGGCAGTGCTGACATTTTCACAATGTTAAGTCTTCCTATCCAGGAGCATGGTACATCCTTCCATTTTTGTAGGTCTCTTTTGATTTCTTGTAGTACTGTTTTATAGTTTTATTTGTATAAATCCTTTGTTTCTCTGGTTACATTTATTCCTAGATTTTTCATTCTTTGGGTGGCTATTGTAAATGTTATTGCTTTCCTAATATCTTTTTCACTGCTGTTGTTTTTGGTATAGAGGAATCCAACTGATTTTTGTATATTGTTCTTGTATCCTGTCACTTTGCTGAATCCTCCAATGAGGTCAAGTAGCTTTTATACTGAGCCTTTGGATTTTTTTATTTTTAGGATCATATCATCTGCAAATAGAGTTAGTTTTACTTCCTCTTTGCCAATTTGGATGCCTTTAATTTCACTTTCTTGCCATGTAGTTCTTGCTAAGACTTCCAGCACAATACTGAATAGGAGTGTTGACAAAGGACATCCTTGTCTGGTTCCGGTTCGCAGATGGAAGGCTTTCAGTTTCTCTCCATTGAGAGTAATATAGGCTGTTGGGTTTGCATAAATGCTCTTGATTATGTTGAGGAATTTCCCTTCAATTCCTACTTTGTTGAGTGTTTTTATCAGGAATGGATGTTGGATTTTGTCAGATGCCTTTTTTGCATCAATCATTATGAGCATTTGGTCCCTTTGTTTTTCTCTTACTTATGTGGTGGATTATATTGATCATTTTTCTAATGTTGAGCCATCCTTACATCCCTGATATGAATCCCACTTGATCATGATGTATTATCTTTTTGATGTGCTGCTGGAATCTGTTGGCTAGGATTTTGATGAGAATTTTTGCATGTGTGTACATGAGGGGTATAAGGCTAT
>NW_006408677.1:8080123-8082332 GCF_000296735.1 Chrysochloris asiatica | reverse complement strand
CCCCAGCTGTGAGCCTTCCAACCTTCTAAGTATTCCTTTATATGTGGTTTAGAGTTCTGGGACCATCCCCTGAACCTACTTGGTCGGGTATTCTGTATTGTTGTTGGTGGAGCTCTCTGCTATATGTCCACATGATCCGCCATCTTGTTTGTTCCGAGGTAGGAATATTTTTAAAGTTTGAAGTGGAACTTGTAGCAGAAGAAGAGAAATCTAGTACTTTTGAATCTGCCAGGCTTGACAGCCCAGAGCTGACAACTTGGGCAAAACAAAATAGTAAGACCAAGCAGGGGAGTAGACCCACCACAGGATAATGCCGTAGGAACCTCAGAGCAAAAGTGGATAATACATTTAGTTAGTTTTTATTTGTTCTGATTTTCTTTTCTTTTTTTTTGGTATCTCTTCATTGCCTCCCCCGCCACCACTGTTTGTGCACCTCCATTCTGATGACTAGAGGGGGGTGCCTGAATGAGCGAACACCCCCTGTATCCACCACTGGTGGGTTCTTCTTCCACGCATGCAGACAGATACTCTCAGCCCAAGAGCCAGCCATGAACTGTTTTTCCATAGGGAAAAGGCCAGAACAAGGGGCGTGGAGAGGGAAAGAGAGTTTAAAAACAAAACAGAACAATAATTAAATTAAATACTGACGTGCAGCACAACAACCAACAGTGGCATCTTGAAATCTATCAGGCAGCTTTGAAGGCAAGAAGCTGAAAGAGGACATTAAAGACATACTCATATTAGGCTACAGATTTTTTCTTTATTTTCCTTCTCTCCCTCCTCTCCCTTTCCTGCAATTATAGACTACAGTATCAAATCTAGTTTGTTGTTGTTGTTGTTTTGGTCGTTTTTTGTTTCATTTTGTTTTTTCTTCTTTTTTGCTGCTGTTGTTTTGCTGTTTTATGTTCCCCTATTACCTTTGGAGGACTCTTTAACTCCCTATATTACACAAGAAGAGACAGCAACTGCTGTCATATACTCAAGCTACAATCACACTCTATAATACCTCAAACTCCAGGCAAGAACCAATACCAAATGCCATATACCAGGGATGCAGATAACACCAGTGAAAGTTACTCTGAGTTAAGCAATAAGAAGAGTAAAAAGGGAAGCCCACATCATGATCACATCAACCTGGAGGCAACAAGAAAGCACAAAAAATACCCAAAACACACTCAATTAAATATTAAGGCCACAGATAAACACTAAACATGTCCAAGAAGAAAAAACAGATAATCATATCAGCACATGTGAGAAACAAGATACAGTGTCTGAGACAAATGACCTAGAGGTAGATCTGGACTACATTCTGGAAGGAAGGCAGGCTTTGGAAATACCTGAGAAGGAATTTAAAAAAAAAAAAATGATTATAAAATGTTTCAAAACACTTTACAATGGAGTTGAGACACATAAGGAAGAAGTCAGGACAGTGCTACAGGAAGACTCAAATAAGGTAGATACAGCACTGGAAACAATAAAAAACCTACAGAAAGATGTCCAAATGATCAATTATAGAATATCAGAAACAGACAAGACACTGAAAGGGCAAAGAAGTAAAATAGAAGATCTGGAAGGCAGAACTAATGAGCTGGAAGACAAATCTTTCAGTACCACTAAGATAGAAAAGCAAACAGAAAAAAGGATTTACAAATATGAAAAAAGTCTAAGAGTCATATAGGACAACATGATGAGGAAAAACTTAAGAATTATCGGCATGCCAGAACAGAAAGAATCACACAAGTCCATACAGGAAATAGTTGAAGAATTGCTGGAAGAAAATTTCTCTAATATCCTGAAAAGTAAAAAGATAAATATACCAGAAGCTCAATGAACCCCAGGAAATATAGGCCCCCAAAAGAAAATTACCAAGACACATTGTTGCAGACCGTGTCGATTATACAGGCCACAGGCTCTGAGGAAAAAATTCTGGCCACTGGCATTCATGGCAAATTGTTTTTCATCTTAATGTTCAGTTATGTTTTTTATTTAATTCCAAACATGAGCCCTTAATGTCTACATATAAATGTAGTATTTTCCTAAAGCCGAAGACTGTAAAGGTTTCAAAGGTCAAGCCTTTCTCCAAAGGATTAACTGAAAATAGTTTAGCTACTTCCCAGTTCTTTGTTCTATAGACAAAAAAGCCATCTTCCCTAAATCTGTTCCAGGTGTTAGCTTTTCAGCCAAGTTCCTAAAAACCTGGCTCAGGAAG
>NW_006408677.1:8048202-8074831 GCF_000296735.1 Chrysochloris asiatica | reverse complement strand
TATGGTCATCTGTTTTTGCTTCTTGGGAATGTTTAATGTTTATCTGTGGCCCTAATAATTAATTAAGTATGTGTTTTGGTAATTTTTTATGTTTTCTGATTACCTCCAGGAATATGTGCTCAGGATGTGGTCTTCCCTTTTCATGCTTCTTATTGCTTAATTCAGAGTAACTTTTTTGAGCCTCAGTTGGGCCTTGCCCTCTGCGGCGGGCCTTTTGGGCCTTGGGCAGGCGGGTTGAGCCTAGGGCGGGCAGTTTGGGCCTCTGGGGCCCTGGGCGTCAGTGACCGGGCTGCAGGAGGGTTGTGCCTCGGGTGGGCGAGCTGGGCCTCGGGCGGGTGGTTTGGCCTCCATCAGGCGGTTTGGGCCTCAGCGGCAGGTTGGGAAGATTGGGCCTCGGGGATTGGGCTGAGGGTGGGTTGGGTCTCAGGGGCAGTGGGCCTTGGCGACCGGGCTACGCGGCGGGTTGGGGCTCAGGGGCCCTGGGCCTCTGCAACCTGGCTACCTGGCGGGTTGGGCCTTGGGGGCCCTGGACCTCAGCAGCTTGGCAGAAGGCTGGTCTAGGCCAGGGCAGTAGATGGCTGGGGGTAATGGCTGCAGGGAGGTAGTGTCTGTATTTGATGACATAAAAGATGCCTCTCTCAGTCTCTCTGTAACGTGGGTATACCAAATTTCCTGATCTCCCTCTCTATTTGTTCGGCTTTGTTAGTTTATGCTTCCTTTTCTCTGGAAATCAGCCTTCTTAGTGGGGTTGCTCTAGCCCTGCATTCCAAGGTCTGCAGTGGGCAGAGACACTCGCTGGAGTGGGCTCGGAAGCGGGAGCCGCGTGCAGGCAGGCAAAAGCTCAAAATGCCTGTAATTTCTCAGTAATTTGATCTTTTAAAAAAATGAGTTTAGAATGTTGAAATATAAGATCTTATGTTTGTTCAAAGGCTGTCTGTCTGCCAGACAGAGGTTTCCTTTGTACGATTCTGCCCCTTTTCCCTGAGACTGCCCTACCTGAACTGCCTGTTCAGGGAAGCACTGGAAGAGCCCTAGGACCATTGATTATGATAAAAATCAAAGGAACCAGGAGGCTATAGACCTTATGAAGTCCAAACATGATACTTGCACATGGCTTATTCCAAAGAAAGACATGGGAGAAATGCAGGCGGTGGCAATGTTTGATGTTGGTTTGTAAATAAGTATTTGCTCAGGGTGATGTTCCACATGTCAACAAAGGGAAAAACCATATTGATTTGATTTTGTTTCATTACCTGTGTATCTTGTAAGCTGAAGGAAAAATTGTAAAAGATTGGGCTCTGATGAAACTTTGTTATTTACCCACTGCTTTACTTCTGTTTTTGATACTCAGCACACTTTTACATTCAGCAAAAAAAAAAAAAAAACAGTGTCTGTGTCTTTGTTTTTGGTTTTGTTTTGTTTTTAGCTTGTATCCAGTACTCTTATTTTCTTAGAATTGTGTCTGGTTCTCATGAAGTAAGGCTCATTTCTCCTATTCCATTAGTAGAAGGGAAAAAAACAAGAGAGAGAGGGAGAGAGAGCTGGAAGAAATGGAAATTGCAATGTCAAGAGCCTAAGGTATTGTAGTCTCACCTTGGGCAGAGGCCAACTGCTGAATGCAAAAGGTAATAAGGCAAACTCTGGAGTTGTTTTTTATAATGGGATGACTTGCAAGCCATGCTGACAGTGAGCTGTACTCTCACAGCTCTATTTATTTATAGCTCCCCCCACCCCCCGTCCAATGCTACAGAACAACAAGTATTCTGACAACTTGGAATGCTAATAGGTTCAACAAAAAGCAAGTCAATTAAAATCTCATTCCAAAAAAATGTCTCCCTTCCCCCAGTAATTAGGTAGGAAGTGGGGATACAGAGATTCTTTTTTCACATCTAATGTGGAGCTCTGGTGTGGTATTGTAAGATAAGCACTGGGCTTCTAACTACAAGGTCAGGGGTTCAAATCCACTAGCTGCTACTTGGAAAGCCTATACAGGTTCGCTGAGTTGGGACCAAATCAATGGCACTTAACAATAATGTGTAGAAATCAGGTAAACAGGTGAGGATGAACTGTATATCTCTTGTCCTGATGAGTAGGCTAAGAAAGACAGTTAAATTAAGAGAATTTGAAACAATATTTGATTATTTATATGTCTGTTATGTGCAGATGATACAACCTTGCTTGCTGAAAGTGAAGAGGATTTAAAATACTTACTGATGAAGATCAAAGACCACAGCCTTCAATATGGGGTGCATATCAATGTAAAGAAAACAAAAATCCTCCACAGTGGACCAACAAATATGATAACTAGGGTAAAGATTGAACTTGTCAAAGACTTTAATTTGATTGGATCCATTATCAACTTTTATGGAAGCAGCAGTCAAGAATCAAATGACGTACTGCAAGTCTACTACACAGTACCTCTTTAAAATGTTCAAGAGCAGAGATGTCAGTTTAAGGACTAAGACTCATATGCATGTGAAATTTGGACAATGAATAAGGAAGACCATAGAAGAATTGATGTGCTTGAGTTATGGTTTGAAGAAGTATATTAAATGTACCATGGACTGCCAGAAGAACAAACAAGTCTATGTTGGAAGAAATACAGCTAGTGTGGTGAGACTTTGTCTCATACTTTGGACATGTTGTCAGAAGGGACCAGTCCCTGGAGAAGTGTATCATGCTTGTTAAAGTGGGGGGCCATGGAAAAATAAGGCCCCCAAGGAGATGGATTTACACAGTTGTAGTATTAATGGGCTCAAGCGTAACAACTATTGTGAGGATGACACAGGACTAGGCGATGTTTCATTCTGTTGTGTACAGGGTTGTCATGAGTCAGAACCGACTTGACAGCACCTAACAACCACAGCAGCAATTTAGTCAAGGAATCCTGGTGTTTGCTGTAGGATAAGCACTGGACTTCTAAACCACAAGGCTGGTAGTTTGAACCCACCAGTTGCTCCTCGGAAACATACAGAATCGCTGTGAGTTGGAGCTGACTCACCAGCACTTAACAATAACAATTGCTGTCACTGCCTTTGGACCTTCTAATTCCTGTGGTCGGATGGTTAGTCTTCTAAATCTGCCCTCTGTGTCATGATTTTTAAATGTTGATGGCATGGCATGTTCTAATCTAACATCCTGGCTGTTTAAACATGACCATGACTGGTCAGTCTTTCATTCCTTATTTTTCACTTAGCAGAAGGCTCTTCACTAGATAGACATATGGGGCCATGCCAGATACACAAGGGTGTCTAATCATTAGGGACATCTGCTTCAGGTAAATGCAGTTTGCAGATGGTGAAGAAAAAACTGGATTATGCTAATTTTCTCAAAATAACTTTTTAAAAAGCTTGTAGCAGAGTAGGCTCTTCTGTTGTGTCCCTGAAACAATGATAAAGTAAAGAGTAATGACAGTAATGGGCCTGGGTGGTGTCTCTCCCGTCGTCTCTCTCCCTCTAATGACTGCAGTCTCTGTAGGATTTTGAAGGATAGCCCAGAAGGCAAAACCCACTGAAGTAGACGAGACAATCTGCTTGTTTATTCTGATTCTTGTTAACTATCACAAAGTTATATGAGCTTCCAGAACAAAAACATGGTGTAACACCCAAAATGATGCCAACCTGGTAGAATATGAAGTAAACTTTTCAGCCATGTCTCTCAGTGACTTGAGTATGTCATAACTGAAGGGTCTCTGGACAGAGTCCTGAGGCCTGAGTTCTAATCCTAACTCAGTCACTTAACTTGCTGTGCAACCTGAGGCAAAACAATTTCTAGGTTTCTATTTATTCACCTGGCAAATGAGGGTGAAACAAGTGAATGAAGATACTATTGAGGAACCATTAATTGATACAAGTACTTTAAAGAAAATGTGTAAATCTTGATACAAAAGCATTGCATAACTCAGATTTTTTTCATTGCTTTATTCAGTACTGGAGATAGTTTCATTAGTAAACAAATTCCTGTTTACTAGATCCAAAAAACCAAACCAAACCAGTTATTGCTAAGTTGATTGCAATTCATGATGAAACCCTATGTGTGTCAGTGCTCCCTAGGGTTTTTATGACTATGACCTTTCAGTAGCAGATCTCCAGGTCTTTCTTCAAAGGCATCTTTGAGTGGATTCAAGCTGCCAACATGTTAGCTAACAATGAATCTCAGTAATTGTGCCATCATGAGATTCTATTTACTTGGTAAGTTTCCAGAAATTCAAAATACTATTTGTAGGAAATATTTCACTTTGATCATTCCAATAGCTTGCTTGTTGTTAGGTGACTTTGCATTGGTTCCAACTCATAGTGACCTTATGCACAACAGAACAAAACACTACCCAGTCCTGTGCCAACCTCACAATCATTGCTACGCCCATTGCTCCTGCCACTGTGGCAATCCATCTCATCAAGGGACTCCTTCTATTTCACTGACTCTTCACTTTACCAAACATGGTAAAGGACTGGTCCCTCCTGATAATAAGTTTGAAGTTTGAGAGATGGAGTCTGGCCATCTTGGCTTCTAAGGAGCATTCTGGCTGTACTTCTTCTAACACAGATTTATTTGTTCTTCTGACAGTTCATGGTATTTTCAATATTCTTCTCCAACACCATAACTCATATGCATTGATTCTTCTTGCTATCCCTGAGTATGTTGCTTGCACTATATGACATAACATATGTCTCTAGATCTTTATAAGCATTATTCTGGTCTTTTTCATGTGTGTTATGTGTTTTGCCCATTAGACAAAGGGCTTCTCAAAGTGTGGTCCTTAAACCACCTGCACCAGAATCACCTGGGCCAGTGTCCACAAATTCATATGTAGTGCTTCTGGTGAGGGACTCTGTATTCAGAATTTTCACACTGAAATTTGAGTCACAATATTAAGCTTGCCTAGGGCAGAAGTCAGAGTCTGGGTGTGGATCTATAGGATAAGCACTGGACTTCTAACCACATATTTGGTGATTCAAACCAACCAGCTGCTCCTGGAAACCCTACACAGGGTCCCTATGAGTCAGAACTGACGGTGGCACTTAGCAACCACAAGGGCAGAGATCAGAAGGAACAAATTCATGTTAGAAAAAGTACAGCCAGAATGCTCCATAGGAGTGAAGATAGAGAGACTTTGTCTCACTTTGCATATGTGGTCAGGAGGGGTCAGTCCCTGGAGAAGGACATCATGTTTGGTAAAGTAGAGGGCTAATGAAAAGAGGAAGACCCCCAATGAGATGGATTGACACAGCATTTACAATAATGGGCTCAATGATTGTGATGATAATGCAGGACTGGGAAGTGTTTCATTAAGTTATACATAGGGTAGCTATGATTCGAAACCAACATGATGGAACCAAACAACAGCAGGGCAGAGGTGAACTAATCAGGATTGTTTTCTAACTGTCATAGATTAAAGATCAGCATCTAGCAAACATGTATATGTTGACACATATACAAATATATGTCTAACATGTATATGCTATTCCACATTTTTCCCACTCCTCATCTCTTACCACATGTGTAGGTTACCTCATCCTTTGCAAACTTGCATTGTTGTGGTGGAGGAGTGGCATAAAGGTGTAAGTCCCTTTCCTGAAATTGACACATGCAAATGGGTGTCTTTTTCTCTCTCTCTCTCTCTGGGGTTCCTTTTAGAACTTCAAAGTTACAGGCAGAATGGCAGTAGTAAGCTTCCAAACCTCTTCACCACAGTCCCAAAAGCAATGGTTCTCAAAGTGTGGTCTGTATCAGCATTATCAGCATCTCCTGGGAGCTTGTTAGAAATGCAAACTCTCAGCTTGCACCCCCCACCCCCGAAAACTGAATCAGAACTTAAAGTGAGTGTATTTTAACAAGTCCTCCAAGGAATTTTAATGAAATGTAAAATTTGAGAACTGCTACCATAAAGCATTTTTGACCCCTAAACTACATTCTTACTAAACCTTGAGGAAGCTGGAGCAGTAAAGTGGGATGATATGAGCAGGAAAATATCGGCACCAAGATATGCAACAAATTTCTTAATTACAAAGGTCTTATTTAGGGTATTTGTGCTTGAGGGAGATACAATCTTTAAATAGAAACTTTCCTAAGAGTGGCTATAAATATTGCAAATATATACACAAATATAATTACAACACTCAAACATATGTCATATATGTATGAATATATATACATATATACATATAAATAAAACGACCTTTCAAAAGGCATAGGAAACCATTAGAAACATTTAGGCAAGAATAAACATCTGAGCAATAGCTATTGATAAAAATGCAGGCAAGGGAATAAACCTGAAATATATACCAATCAGCAGGTCCAGATGATGTACATTCTGGGATCTTGAGGGAATTCACTAATGATTTCACTAAGCCACTGACAACTGGAAAACCTGACAAAACCCACTTGGGTATGCACCACATTCTGCTTTGTCAGCATTCTGCATAATGGTGGTATTCTGGCAGGTGCATTCTCTAGGTCCTTTTTTGTCTACCCACCAAGGAAAGAAAAGATTCCATTTCTAGATGCAGATGATACCAAAGTTAACAGAATACAGGTTTTCAAAAGCCTTCCTTTTTAATAAATGAATTCTTCCCAACAGTGCATACTGTAATTCAAGTCCTGTCTATGCAATACATGACAAATGCTTCTCACAAGGTATTAACAGGGCAGCTGGACCTATGTGGACTTCAGATGCTTGCATCAAGATTTACTAGTTTACTAGAAGTAGGACTGGTCAAAGGCTAGGAGACTTTCCACTGAAGGGAGTTTAAGATCAAGGCAACTTCCTTTGTAATGATGTTTCATGGTCCTGGGACTAAAGATAGAGACATTCAAGTAGTTGAACAGATCTTTGGCTGGAGATGTAACACCTAAGGGATGAATGAACGCTTTGGGTTTCTGCTGTGTATGGAGACATAAAGGTTGAGTTCGTTTGGTAAGAGCCCAAGGCTTTGTTGTTGTTAGGTGCCATCAAGTCAGTGCCAACTCATAGCGACCTTATGCACAGCAGAATGAAATACTGCATGATCCTGGGCCAACCTCACTATTGTTGCCATGCTTAAGACCATTGATGCTGCCACTTGGCCAATTGATCTCGCTGGGGGTCTTCGTCTTTTTCTCTGACCCTCCACCTTACCAAGCATGATATCCTTCTCCAGTGACTGGTCCCTCCTGACAATATGCCTAAAGTATGAGAGATGCAGTTTGACCATCTTGGCCTCCAAGTAGCACTCTGACTGCGCTTCTTCCAACACAGATCTGTTGGTTCTATAGGCAGCCCATGGCACTTTCAATATTCTTCTCCAATAACACATAAACATCAATATCTTAGGCATTAGTGAGCTGAAATGGACTGGCATTGGCCCAAGGCTTAAGAGGACAAAATACATAAGTTTGACTTATTCCTTCCATATCCAGTTAGTACCAATACATGAACATGCTGCACTCCAGACCATATCCCTAAACTGCAACCTTACTACCAGGCAGTTACTTCAAAAGTTACTGGGAAAAGGGGCAGATGCCTCCATTCAATACCATCCCTGGGAAAAGGGACCCTAAATGCATTCTTCGTGGATAGCACAAATGCTTTATGGTGATGTATGATTCTAGAGGATTTTGACCAGGGGGTCAGAGTGTTAATATTCTTTCCTTGAATACCTTTATACGAGGGTGAGTCCAAAAGTATCTGTACCCCAGTTATATTAAAACATCTGTCCATGTCCACAGCTGATGACAACATTAAACGTGCACATGAAATGATCTTGTTGAATAGATGCGTGACAATGAATTATGTGGCAAATTATTTGCAACTCAGCCATGGCTCTGCCTATGAAATAATTTACAACAGATTTGGGTTTCGAAAAGTTTGTGCAAGATGGGTATTAAAACAACTCACAGAAGAGCATAAACATAAGTGTTTGGACATCTGAAAACAACATTTGGACCTATACTCAAAAGAAGGTAAAAGTTTATTGAAAATAAATCATTACTGGTGACAATGTATAGATTCACCACTACAAACCTGAGAGTAAACAACAGAGTATGGAATGGGAAACATCCTTAGTCGTCAACCAAGAAAAACGTTCAAAAGTCGACCAGAAAACTAGAAACAGTGCTCATTACAGTGAGAGGCTCACTGAAAAGCTGAATTCTAAATTTCAATACAGATTAAATACAAGGGCATTGTGACAATGCATGTCCGCACACCTCTGTCTACACTGTTGACACTCTTCAAAAACTTCACTTAAAAGTGTTAAAGAATCCTCCCCATAGTCTTGATATTGCTCCATCAGACTTTTACCTGCTTGGTTCCCTGAAAACAGCCCTTTGAGGACAAAGATCCACCTCTAATGAAGAAGTGAAGACAGTGGTTCATTCGTGACACACAATTTAGCCTAAAACATTTTAAAATAAGGGAATATGAAAGCTTGTTGACAGGTAGACAAAGTGTATTGAAAAGTAAGGAGATTATGTTGAAATGATGTCTTTGTCTTTTCTAAAAGTTGAGTAAAATAAATTCTACAATGAAAGTGCAGATAAGTTTTGACTCATTCTTGTATAATCCTAAGTAGATTTCTAATGTTTCAATGAAATTTAGATATTTTCCTAAGCTCACTATAATGTGCTATTTCAATCTCTTAAATTACTACATGAAACCATACCAGAGAAAGTGGGAAATGCAGCCATTTATGTGTAGGTCGTGGACACAGTGGAAAGCTATGTCTAGGAAGTAGGGGATCTGAGTTATTATCCCATTACTACCATTGTCTGGAGTCTTGGTGTGGTGCTGCAAGAAAGTGTGCTGGACTGTAAGGTTGGTTTGAACCACAGGGTTGGGGGTTCAAACTCTCCAGCCGCTCCTCCAAAACCCTATACAGGGCCACTATGAATCAGAACCAACACGGTGGCAATTATCAACTACAACTGTCGTTATGATTTGGGATACATCATTTCTTCCTCCTTGGTCTCAGTTTCTTCACCTTTAAAGTATAGGCATTGGATGATATTACTATTAATATCCATTTCCATCTCTATGCATGATTTTATTATTTGTTGTCTTGAGTCTATACTAATGATACTTCAAGTCCATGCATGGTAGAGAAGTTTGTCATTTTTCTGAGACATGAAACTGAATTTTCTACTCAAGGCTGGGGTGTGGGAAAGAATCACCTTGTTAGTGAGTGAGCCTAACCAACCACCTAGCACCGTTCTCTCAACACCTTCAGCACTTTCCTTGTTCTCTGCTTACTGCATGTATTTTTGTGAAAGAAATTAAGTGCAATGGTGAATTTGGAAACATAATTATTTCTTTACGTCAAGATGTAATACACAGTGAAAAGTAGTTGGGGTATTAAAAGTTCATGAGCAGCTATCTAAGTTGCAAATATTGGTCTCCCCTGTCCAAAGAAAAGAGAGTGAAGATAATAGAATATGCACATGCAAAAACATGTGGTGGTACCAACTGAAAAAATATGGTACCAAATGATTCCTCTAACAGCACTCTCTGCTTTTTATCTTGGTTTGATGATCCATTGCAATGACCACACAAAACTTAGACACCATAATAAAATTATGGGGTTTATTAAAGAAGTTAACAGTTTACAACTCAGGACCAGAAAATGAACAGAGCACAATTCTTTCGGTCAGGACAGGCTCTCCTCAGCCATGCCCATAGGCAGGTCTCTGTCTGTCCAGGAAATATTACAAAGCTCTTCTAGGGCTGCTGATAAATGCCCACAGGGCAAATCACTCCATCATAAGCTTCAGGCATTTGACTCTAGCTCTGTGGGTCAGCAAACTGAAGTCGCCCACTTAACTGCCTGGAGGCACCCCACTCTACAAGCAAGCCTATTTCTCAGAATCATCCAGCTTTACTTTCTCCATGTTCTGTGACGTCCATACTTCTGTCTTGTGCTATGGCTTTTAACTCTGATGTTGCTGTTCCTCTACTACTCCTCCAGTGTCACAGTTTCTGTCTCTGTCAAGTTGGTTCAATGCTCAGAGATCTCTGGGTCCAATGGGCACACTTGATTCCTTGCTCTTCTAGTTTGATGGTGGTAAGATTCCTCCATTCTGCTTCTGAGATGACTTATGTTATACCCATGTTTTAAATTTTTACAATTTCAATTAACTCTACAAACATCCACAACTGAATCATATCATCATATCATTATCTTCTTCCACCTTTTCTTACCCAAATCCATCAGGAAAAGAGTCCTTTGGTGGAAGTTACAAACTAAGGCTAGAAGAGACATATTTAGAATTCACTACATGATAGCATGGAAATAATTAGTTGAGTGGACTAATGAATCACACAAACATCAGTCTCTATGACCCTGAGACCAGAAGAACTAGATGGTGCCTCATTATCTCTACCACTCTGAAGGTAGTGGTAGGTCCTGGATACTGTGGGAGAAAAATGTGGACCAATACTCAAAGTCGTAAAAAGAAGACCAGGCTCAGTGGTTATATAGAAACTGGTGGAACCCTCCAAACTATGCTCCTTGGTAGCCCTTCAGATCTGGAAATTAACTCATCCCATGGCCCAATTTTCAGCCAAACAATTGTTGTTGTTAAGTGCCATCGAGTCAGCTCTGACTCATAGCAACCATGTATAGGTTTTCTGAGGAGGAGCTGGTGAGTTTGAACTGCCAACCTTGTGATGCACAGTCCAGTGCTGATCCCCAGCACCACACCAGAAGTCCACTCACCCCTCAGATCTGGCGAATTTTCAGAGAAAATTCACCAGATCTGCCCAATTTTTAGCGAAACAATTGATAGCTCTATAAAAGAAACAGTAACACTAGGACATATGTATTAGAATCATCAGTCATTTGATATCAAAAAGGCAAAATTTACCCAAGGATAAAGTTCAGAAGGATTTGGAATGGAAACAGGAAAAACAGAGAGGAAGTAGGGAAAAGCGATGCCACATTGTGAGTACTGCAATCAATCGTATGAAACAAAATGAATTTTAAACGAAAAATTTATTTGCTCTGTAAGACTTCACCCAATTAAAAAAAAATCATTGGACAATATATTTGATATACCATGTGAGTAAAGTTTTACTAAAGGTAATACAGAAACAGTTGCAAACATACTTTGACAGAGAACTTCCAGAGGTTCAAGCCAGATTCAGAAGAGGCCGTGGAACGAGGGATATCATTGCTGATGTCCCATGGATCTTGGCTGAAAGCAGAGAATATCAGAAAGATGTTTACCTGTGCTTTATTGGCTACGCAAAGAGATTGTCCAATGATTTCCGCATTCCGTTGGGTCACCTCTCTTTGGAATGGGCACAAATCAGTTGTTCAGGTAGTTGTCTTCCAAATTTCTTGGCATAGATGAATGAGTGCCTCCTGTGCTGCCTCACTTTCTTGGAAGATTTCAATTGTTATTCCATCAATTCCTGGTGCCTTGTTCTTTGCCAATTCCTTCAATGCACCTTGGACTTCCTCCTTCAGTATTATTGGCTCTTAATCATATGCTATCTCTTGAAATGGTTGAACATTAACCATTTCCTTTTGGTACAGTGACTCTGAATTCCTCCATCTTCTCTTTATGCTTCCTGCATCATTCAATAATTTGCCCAGAGAATCTTTCAATAATGAAAGTTGAGGCTTGAATTTTTTTTCTTCAGTTCTCCCAGCTTGAGAAATGCTGAGTGTGTTCTTCCTTTTTAGTTTTCTGATTTCAGATATTTGTACATTTTATTGTAATATTTGACTTTATCTTCTTGAGCTGATCTTTGGAATTTTATGTTCAGCTCTTATACCTCCTCATTTCTTCCATTTGCTTTAGCTTCTCTACGCTGGAGAGCAAATTTCAGTGTCTCTTCTGACATCCATTTTGACCTTTTCATTCTTTCTTGTCTTCTCAGTGACTTTTTGCTTTCTTCATCTATAATGTTCTTGATGTCATCCCACAATTCTTCTGGTCTTTGGTCTTTCGTGTTTAATGTATCAAATCTGTTCTTCAGATGATCTCTAACTCAGGTGGGATATATTCAAGTTCATATTTTGACTCTCGTGGACTTGTTTTCATTTTCTTCAGCTTCAGTTTGAATTTGCATATGAGTAATTGATGGTCTTTTCCACAGTCTGCCCCTGGCCTTGTTTTTACTAATGATATGGAGCTTTTCCATCGTCTCTTTCTGCAGATATAGTCAATTTGATTTCTATGTATTCCATCTGGTGAGGTCCATGTGTATAGTCAGTCATCTCTTATGCTGTCTAAAGAAGGTATTTGAAATGAACAAATCATTGATTTTGCAGAATTTTATCATGCGTTTTCCAGCATAATTTCTATCCCAAAGGCCATATTTTCCAACTACTGATCCTTTCTCTTTGCTCCCAACCTTTGCATTCCAATCACTGGTCATGATCAATACATCTTGATTGCATGTTTGATCAATTTCAGATTGAAGAAGTTGGTAGAATTCTTCTATTTCATCCTCACTGGCTTAAGTGGTTGGTGAGTAAATTTGAATAATATTGGTACTAACAGGGCTTCCCTGTAGGCACATGGATATTATCCTATCACAGACAGCCTTAGGAGCTAAATTAGTAAAGTCTTAATAATAAGGCAAAACAAAAGCAAAGACTTTTCCCATGCTTTATTAATAAGGTTTAGGTAACATATATTTTGGATAATTTATTATATATGAAGGTGTTAAGGTCTTATAATGACTTAATACACCATATTCAACCTACTCTAAAATAAACATTGCAAAATAATTTGTGAACAATATCATCAAGTACCTACTCTGATACCTTAAAACAGCCAAGGAGATAGTCTAAGTTAGGTACCATTTTGACAGCTTTATTAGTTATCTGGTGTCACTGGGTTGTCCAAACAGTTAAGTGCTCACTACTAACAGAATATCTGGCAGTTTGAATCCACCTAGAAGCATCTCAGAAGAAAAACCTGGTGATGTACTTCCAAAAGATCACAACCTCTGAAAACCCTATGGAGTAGTGCTACACATGGGTTCAGAATGGACTCGACAGCAACTGGTTTTGTTTTTATTTGTTTGTTTATTGGCTATCTATTGATGTAATAAATTATTCCCCGATATTCCGTAGCTTAAAACTACAAGCATTTTATTGTATCACAGAATTTCTGAGGGTTACCAGATTAACTTGGTTATTTTGGTTCTGAGTCTCTCATGAGGTGGCTGCAAGGCCATCAGCCAGGGCTGCAAGCATCTGAAAGCTTGACTGGGGCTAAAGGATCCACTTCCAAGATCAGTCATATGACTGTTATCAGATGCCTTAAATTCCTAATTATGGGTCTTTAGCCATAGGACTGTTAATGACATAACAGCTGGTTTTCCAAGAATACGTGATAAGAAAGAGAGAAGAAAAGGAAAGTGGAGGAAGGAAAAAAATAGAGGAGAAAAGATGAGGAAAGTGTATTTTATAACCTAATGTCATCAATGGCATACTGTCACTTTCTCTATATCCCTTGAACACACAGATCAGCCCTGCTACAATGTGATAAGGTACATCAAACGGAGTCAGGAATCATTCAGGAGAAATTCTTAGAAGGTAGCAACCACATTGGCCCCAAAACACACCCTAGGACACCTATATGTCAAGCTATACAATCTGTATTATACACACATGCCTAAGTGTTTGCATATGCAGTGACAGCATCCAAACTTGGGGGAAAACTATTTACTCTAGAATTTTCACTTGGTTTTGTTTTCAGAAAAGCAACGTGAGTAATGCTCAAAAGTACAGACAGTGTCGATGTATCATCTGTTAACTTTGGAATCTTGAGGAAATTACATACCTTAGACTTTAAATTCTTCTATTGAAAAGTGGGAGGGGGTGAGAATAACATCTACTTCATAGCATTATTGTGAGAATGAAATAATATTGTGTATAAATTGGGACTTGGCCCACCATTACCTATCTAAAAATGGTGGTTATTACTGACATCATTTGGTTATTTGAAAATGGTCATTTGAGGTTCACTTAGGTCTAGACTTTCATCTACTCACTCTGCCTCCTCCACTGTAGACACGAAAGAGCAGAAAGTTTGTGAAGAAGCACATGCGTCATTATCAGATATTAGCATATTGATTCAAATAGTTGGTTTAGCTCAATAGCCAGTAGGATTCTGATAAAATGGAATGGAAGGTGGAAAAGTTATGATGTATTTGCGAGAAAGGGTGGGAATTAATTATTTGGTATCTATGGTGATTTCTACTGGGGAACCACCTTCGTTAAGAAGCTGCTATGTGCCATCAAGTTGTTTTCAAGTCATAGCGATCCTGTATAGGGTTTCTGAGGCTATAAATCTTAAGAGAGCGGAATACCTCATCTTTATCTCACAGAGTGACTGGTGGTTTTGAACTGCTGATCTTGTGGTTAGCAGCCCAATGTACAAGCACTATACTCTCAGAGCTCCTTATCGTTAGGAAACAGCATGAAAAAAATGGGGAAGGCAGCAGGAGAACTTGCAGGAGGTCTTCAAATGGGGAAAGAATTTTAAGTACAGAAAGATTAGTTGAGAGCCAAATATAATGTAATTCATTTTGCTGAAGACTTTGTGTATGTGTGTGTGTGTGGTGTTCATTGACAAGAGAGCCTATTATTCCTTTCTTCTGTGGAATACATTTTAAAAAGAACCTCATTTAGAAAATAATATTAGAAAAAAAATCTTCTCTTCAAACTCCACGAGTGAATATTTTATCCCTCTAAATGCTGGGCACTTCCTACTGGTGCTTTCAACAGCTCTTCTCCTCTTTGGTTAGAGCTGAGTACCAAGTGGGTATTTCTCAAAATGCCCAGCCTTCTTACCTTTAATAACAGCAGTTCCATATCCCCTGTAAAATTATTTTCACAGAGATTGACATGATATACAATATTCCTTTCCTTAACAGGAAGGGGAAGTTGTATATTATTCTTCAGATTGTATTCCATGGAACTTTAATTTTCAGGGTTAGAGTCTGCAGGTGCTGACTTATCTCCATTCCTGAATAGCAAAGGGGTCTCAACAGTGATGAGCATCACATATCATGTCCCATTGACATTGACACTTTGGGATCAGACACTAAATGCGATATGGCGGGTGGGGGGAACTATAGGATTTTCATATATATTTCATCAGTATTTTAATTTGCCTCTTACATTCTAATCCACTTTGTAGTATTGCTTTAAAGCAAATTCTGAGAAGAGACCAATCTGGAAAAATGATACTAAGTGCATAAACAACCCCCAAATCTCTCATTGTGCTATTAGCACTGTAATAGAGCTCATTATTTTTCACCTTCCAATTATTGGCTTTTTAAATTAGAGACCATGCTCAAAGTTGAACTGCATCCAGTGCTTTCTACAGAATTTAAAGCCAAATTTGCTAGATTAAATTTTTACCTTGAGCCAAAAATCTTGGAAAATCCAATGTGGCTTTGAAGGAATTTTCATTCTTCCATTGTGTATTATTTTTGCTATGTCGAGGTCCTATGTCAGGTTCTAGCCTCAACAAGGAAGTGTGGGTGTCACGAAGAAGGGAGATCTGGTGGTGAAAGGGATAGAGACAGAGAGAGATGAAATATATACAAAAAGACAGACATACAGATATGATGCAAGCTGGCAGGTAGACAGATCTGCAAACATATTGCCTAGCATTGCCCAGCATTGCACAGCATTGCATGCAGAACTCACTCTACCTCAGCCTTTTATTCTCTTTTTTAGGGAGGGATTTATTACAAAGGAAGGATGTAATTCACAAAGGGAGGATGTGATTAAGACAGGGTACGGAACTGAAATACGGTTAATCATTCAAAATAGGACATAATGATTCACAGGAACAACTTTTAAGATATTTTCACATTTTTTTCTTAACAATCTAACATTTTTATTTTTACAGAAAAAAAGGTTCAATCAAGCTGTTATATATTAATTTTTAGGCTTAAATAATCTAGAGTAGCGACGTGTGGCTTCTTAAGGATACAGAACATAAAGCAAGGTTCCTGAAAGGAGCCAAGCTGTCTCTGTACACTTTGCAAACTTTTGTTTGTGAGCAAGATCTCAGGCACTAGACTTCATTTATCTATACCTAAAATGCTACATTGTTCTTAATTATCACTTTCCTATATACTTTCAGGAGGAAGAAGAACATCTGGGTTAAGCTGATTATATTCAGAGGTGGTTCAATGGGGCTGCCACTAATCAACCCAGGGTCTGCATGTGCTGTCCCCAGCAGTGCTAGGATCACAAACATTTGCATGTTCTGAGACAAGACTTGATTGGCTTCACTGATGACCAAAAAGGTTGTCAGAATTCAAACCGATTTATGCTTAATATAAAGATCTCAGATTACACATTATTCCTTTGACACCCTAAAATTGGATAGTAATGGACAGTGGAAAATTTCCAAAGAATAGTGGCTAATGAGTGTGATGTATTTTTAACCAAGTCCCCAAGAGATTCTCAAATACACTAAGTTTGAGAATCTCTGATGTATAGTAGATATTTTCAAAATTTTGAAAAAGACATTTGAGTTTATTTATTTTGTGAAAAATCAAAATATTAAACATAAAGATGGGAATTAATGCAATTTACTAAATGGAACATACGTATCTTTAAACTTTAAAGCATCTATGAAAAAAATATTTTATCTGCATATTAAATGAATCATGGAAATATCAAGAGGTTATTAAGTTTAAACTACCTCCTTTGCCATAAGATCAGAAGAAGTCATGGATGGTGCCCAGCTACCAGTACTGATTTTTTTTTTTTTTTTAAGTTTTTATTGTGAACTGAGGGATAGTTTACGTGGGAAAACATCAGCTTTACACCAGTGTTTCAATGCAATGACTATATTCTCCTCCGTGTATCATTATTCAACAGTACTTGCTTCCATTCCTTTTGTTTGTTTTCTTTTATTTTTGGCAGGCAGGGGAGAGAGACAAAAACACTAAAGAATATATAGTCTTTTAAACAAGCAAAGGGCACATTCTGCAAGCCTGTCTCCTGGCCAATAGCACCCAGTTCCTCTCTTTCCATGAACCCAGAGTCCTCAGCTACTCCTTCTCCACATGTTCTCATCTGCCTCCATCTCTGGTGTCGATACTTCTCTGGATAGGGTCCAGCATTCCAGTTGTATTCTTCTCCCTTGATAGTCCTAGGGTGCTCTGTTTCATGACTGTAAGATTAACTACTCTTCCATTTTTGTTACAAAAGTTCTACCTTTACAGTTGTGACAATCGCAATTAGTCATGATAACATTTACTCATCTCTTTAAACCAGATCCGTCTACACAAGATTAAAATTATTCATTGGGGACTCAACCTTCCCCAACAACTACTGAATGTTTTGATCCAAGATTCTATATAATAATCCTGATCAAGAGGGGGGAATGCAGAACATAATTTAAAAGTCTTGATGGAATCCAGACATGGTATATTGCTCCATTTTTGTGAATCTCTTTTGGTTTCTTGTAGTAGTGTTTTGTAGTTTTCTTTGTATAGGTCCACTGTTTCTCTGGTTATATGTATTCTTAAATATTTCATCATTTGAGTGGCTATTGTAAGTGGTGTTGCTTTCCTAATTTCATTTTTAGTGTTGTCATTATTAGTATAGAGGAGTCCAACTGATTTTTGTATGTTGATCTTGTACCCTGCCACTTTACTGAATCTTCCAATGAGTTCCAGTAGTTTATTTGCTGAGTCTTTGGGGTTTTCTATGTATAGGATAATATCATCTGCAAATATAGAGAGTTTTACTTCCTCTTTGCCAATTTGGATGCCTTTAATTTCCCTATCTTGCCTTATAGCTGTGGCTAAGCATTCCAAACAACATTGAATAGGAATGGTGATAAAGGTCATCCTTGTCTTGTAACTGTTTGCAAGGGGAAGGCTTTCAGTTTCTCCCCATTAAAAGTGATGTTGGCTGTTGGTTTTGTATGTTGTTGTTTTTAAGTGCTGTTGAGCCGGTTCTGACCCATAGTGACCCTGAAACAGGAGCAGAAAGCTTCATCTTTCTCCTGCAGAGCAGCTGGTAGTTTCGAACTGCTGACCTTGTGGTTCGCAGCCCGATTCGTAACCACTACGTTACCAGAGCTCTTTGAATCAGGCTTGGTTTTGTATATATACTCAATTATGTTGAAGAATTTCCTTTCAATTCTTACTTTGTTGAGTGCTTTTATCAGGAATGGGTGTTGGATTTTGTCAAATGCCTTTTCTGCATCAATCAATATAATCATGTAGTTCTTTTCATTTTTCTTATTTATATGGTAGATTATATTGATTTTTTTCTGATGTTGAACCATCCTTGCATCCCTGATATGAATCCCACTGGTCATGATAATTTTTTTTTTTTTTTTGATGTGTTGTTGAATTCTGTTGTTGAGAATTTTTACATCTATGTTCATGAGGGATATTGGTCTATAATTTTCTTTCTTAATGCTGTCCTTCCCTGGTTTTAGTATGAGGGTTATGCTTACTTCATAGACTGTATTAGGGTGTTTTCCATCCTCCTCTATACTCTGGAATAATTTGAGTAGAGTTGGTGACAGCTCTTCCCTAAATGTTTGGTAAAACTCACCAGTGAAGTCACCTGGACCTCAACTTTTTTTGATAGGGAATTTTTTGATGACCTTGTCAACGTCTTCCTTTTTTATATGTCTTTTCAAGTTTTCTACTTCAATTTGTGTAAGTTTAGGTAGGTCGTGCTTTTCTAAACATGTATCCATCTCCTCTGGGTTTTCAAATTTATTGGAATACACCTCTTCACAATATTCTGTTATTATTCTTTTTATTTCTGTTGGTTCTGTTGTGACATCACCCATGCATTTTTTATGCATGTTATTTGTGTCTTCTCCCTCTTTTATTTAGTTAGGTTTGCCAATAGTTTAGCCATTTTGTTAATTCTTTCAAAGAACCACTTCTTGTTCTGTTGATTCTTTTTATAGTTTTTCTGTTTTCTGTATAATTTATTTCTACTCTAATCTTTATTATTTCGTTGCTTCTGTTGACTATAGGTTTAATTTGCTGGTCTCTTCTAGTTGTTGGAGATGTTGTGTTAATGTGTTAATTTTGATTCTTTCTTCTTTTTGGATGTGCACATTTATTGCAATAAACAGACCTCTTAGCGGTGCTTTAGCTGTGTCCCCAAAATTATGGTATGTTGTGTTTTGGTTCTCATTTGTTTCTAGGAATTTTGTGAATTCACGTTTTATTTCTTATACTACCCAGTAGCTTTTAAGGGAAGTGTTATTCAATTTCCATGTATTTGATTTATTTTCTTGGTTTTCCTATTGTTGATTTCTAATTTGATAGCATTGTGGTCTGAGAAGATGCTTTGTAGTATTTTTATGTTTGTAAAATTATGGTGGCTTGTTTTATGGCCTAACACATGGTCTATTCTGGAGACTGTTCCTTGCTCACCTGCAAAGAATGTGTATTGTGCTGTTGTTGGGTTGGATGTTCTGTACACATCTTTGAGGTCCAGTTGGCTGATTGTGTTATTTATTCCTCTGTGTCTTTGTTGAATTTCTTACTGGTTGTTCTATCCATTTTCGAAAGTGATGTATTAAAATTGCCCCCTTTTATTGTAGAATTGTCTATTTCTTTCTTCAAATCTATTAGAGATTGTTTTATATATTTTGGAGCTCTTTCATTGGGAGCATAGATATTTATTATGGTTATATCCTCTTGTTCAATTGTCCCTTTAATCATGAGATAATGTCCATCTTTATCTATTATGCTGGTTTTTGCCATAAAGTTTATTTTAACAGAGATTTATATTGCTACTCCTGTTCATTTTGCAATTACCTTGGTATATTTTTTCCATCCTTTGACTTTTAGTCTGTTCTTTGTGTGTAAGGTGTGTCTCTTGTAGACAGCATATTGAAGGATCTTGTCTATTCTGTCATTCTCCATCTCTTAACTGGTGCATTTAATCCATTTACATTCAGTATAATTATCGATAGTTGTGGATTAATTGCTGTCATTATGTTTGTTTGTTTGTTTTTGTGGTGCTGCTGGTTTCTTTGTTCTGCATGTCTTCCTGTGCTGAATTCATGTTTTTTGTGTTCTTTCTTATCCGTTTCCTCATAGTTTTAATGTTTCCATGTTCTTCTTGGATTTTCATTTTCTTGATATATTGTGAAGTATTAATTTTCTTTGAGGTTACCTTACATTTTATTAACTTTTCCCTCCATTTAAGACAGCCTATTTTATCCTGTAATCTACCTGACCTTCTCACCACTCGGATCTCTGTTCCTATGTCTTTACCTTCTTTCACATTTTTTTCACATTGTTTCACATTGTTTTGATCATAGACTGACCTCTCAGATCCTCTGAATTCGTTCTCAGGGTTTTGTTCTGTTCTAGACTCTTCCTTCTGTTGATTGAGTTGCCGCTGGTACTACCATGTATGTCAGTCTCTGGTTATTGTCTGTTCTTGTTGGTTCTCAGACCATAGAACTCCCTTTAGGATGTTTTGCAGTTCAGGGTTGGCTTTGGCAAAATCCCTTAGTTTCTGTTTATTCTGAAATGTTTTGATTACACCATCATATTTGATTAGCAGCTTTGCTGGGTAAAAGATTCTTGGTTGGAAGTTTTTTTTCTTTCAGGATTTTATATATGTCTCCCCATTGCCTTCTTGCCTGCATGGTTTCTGCTGAGAGAGCTGAGCTTAAACTAATTTGCTTGCCTTTATATGTAACACTTCTCTTTTCCTAAGCTGCTTTCAGTATTCTCTCCTTTGATTTTGGAGAGCTTGATTATTATATGTCTTGGTGATTTTCTTTTGGGGTCTATCCTTCCTGGGTTTCGTTGAGCTTCTTGAATGCTTATCTTTTCACTTTTCAGGATGTTAGAGAAATTTTCTTCCAGCAGCTCTTCAACTATCTCCTCTGTGGACTTGTGTGATTCTTGCTGTTCCAGAATGCTGATAATTCTTAAGTTATTCCTCTTCATGTTGTCCAACATGAATCTTAGACCTTCTTCAGATTTTTTTATGCTTGTTTCTGTTTGCTCTTGTATATTAGTAGTATTGAGAGATTTGTCTTCCAGATCACTCGTTCTGGCTTCCATCTCTTCAATTCTACTCCTTTGCTCTTTCAGTGTATTGCCCATTTCAGATATTCTATTATTAATCATTTGGACCTCTTTTTGCAAGTTTTTAATTGTTTCCAATGCTGTAGCTATCTTATTTGATTCCTGTAGTGCTTTCCTGACTTCTTCCTTATTTTTCTCAATGCCACTATAAAATGGTTTGATATAAATTATTATCATTTTTCTGAATTCCTTCTCAGGCATTTCCAAAGCCTGCCCTCCTTCCAATATGGAGTGTAGGTCTACCTGCAGATCATTTGTCTCTGTTTCTGGACATGTGCTGATATGGTCATTTGTTTCTGTTTCTTGGGCATATTCAGTAGTTAGCTGTGACCTTAATACTTAATTGAGTGTTTGTTTTGGTATTTTTTATGCTCTCTGAATGCCTCCAGGTTGATGTGATCAGGAGATGGGCTTCACCTTTCCCTCTTCTGATTACTCAACTAAAAGTAACTGTGGCAGGTGTTGGCTGCCTACCTGGTGTACGGCAGCTGGTATTGGTTCATGCCTGGATGGTCAGATTTTATAGTGTGTGATAGTAGCTTGACTATATGACTACAATTGCTGTCTCTTCTTGTGTAATATAGGGAGAGAAAGGGCCCCTTAAATGTAAAGAGGGGACTAAAAAACTAAACAGCAAAAGCAAAAATGACAGATTGGATACTGTCATCTATAACCACAGAAAAGAGAGAAGAGAAAAAAAAAAAAAAAATCTGTAGCCAAATATGAGTATGACTTAATGTCCTCTCAGCTTCTTGCCTTTAAGGCCGCTTGAGAAATTTCAAGATTTCATTGTTGGTCATTATGATGTAACTCAGAATTTAATTTTTGGCCTGTTTCCTTCCCTTGCTTTGTCTTGCCCCAAGAGAGCTGCCGAGCCTGGCAGATTCAAAAGCACTAGATTTCTTGCTCCGTTACAAATTCCACTGGCTGTAACCTTTTGGACTTTCTAAATATTCTTTCATATGTGGTTCAGAGTTCTGGGACTGTCCTCATCTGAACCAGCTTCATCTGGTAGTCTGTATTATTGCTGACGAAGATCGTCAGTGCACTTTTCCCCGATCCACCATCAAGACCCATCTCCCCTTCTGTAAATATTTACAGTCTATAGTGTAGTTCTGTTGTAGTCTAAAGGGTTACCATGAATAGAAATGGTTCAGTGTAGTAGAGTAATTAGGATAAATCACAAAGGCCAATATAGCAGCTTCTTTCTTACCCTGTTCAGAAACATGAGGCACCCAGAGTGACCCAGTCACAGTCTTAACTTTTAATTTAGTGGAATTGTTGTGTCTTGGTGGGAGACTTCTTCCTTTGGAACTAAGATTTCTGCTGCTGTTGCTGTGTGTTGTTGAGTTGGTATGTCTCATAGCAACCCTGAACAGGGTTTCCCAAGCTGTAAATCTTGATGGTAGAAGAAAGACTTATCTATCTCCCATGGAGCAGCTGATGGATTTGAGTTTCTGACCTTGTGGTTAGCAGTCCAACATTTAACCCACTATGCGACTATGGTACCTCAAGACCAACAAAACTTAAGGTCCTGGGGACACAGAGGAAAGCATGTGCAAGTGGATCACTAAGTGGTACTGCTCCCATTTCTTTCTACTCCTGGATTCCTGGACCAGTGTATCCTGTTATGAGAGTTACATCTCAAATATTTAATGCTAGGCACCATTATTGGGTTTTCAAAAGGCCATTCCACCATTCTATTAAGCCAAGATAAATGCTTCAGGGAAGTGGGGAGCATGGTAAGACTGAATTCTGTGAGCATGGACCCATTGCCACACTTCATTTCCTGTGAAGTGAATTTCTTCACCAGAGAAACTCATTTCATAGTGTGGAGTACCATAGATAGAGAAGAAAGTATTTTGTAAGTCCATATATGGCAGTCTTGTGGAAGCTTTACATATATAGAAGGTAAATCCATATTTGGAGCATCTAGCCAAGTACGAACTAAATGCTGCCCTTTCCATGATAGAAATGATTAGCTAGGTAACAAATAATCTGTGTAGCAATGTTGATATGGGTCAAATTGGGATGCTCAAACTACTGCCCCACAGCGGTGTATGTATACCTCTGCAAAGCTTCATATATAATAAAAAAAACAAATGAAAAGGAAAAGCATAGACATCTTGAATTGTTTAATTTTGTGATTAAAGTTATTACTATGTGCTTTGCAAGGCCTAACATATAGCAAAAGACAGGCACATGGCACACTTTTCAGCAGTTTGAAGAATATTTTTATGGTAATAGTGAAATATTTAAATTGCCCCTTTGTTTATAAAATTTGGATTCCATGTGGCTCTTTATCAATGTTACTGGTGAATTCTCATTCTTATTCTTACTTAGGCTGGTATCTTTGATCTAAGGTCACTCACTCTCTCTCTTTGGGATGAGTGCCAAGTGTTCAAATATAAAACTACTTTATTACTGCCAATGAAATTTCTTCTATTTTCCAATGTTTTTCTGGAGATTTATTTAAGGGGCATTATTATATAATTTGTTATAAGTTACTCTTCACAGAAATATATTGGTTGTTATTCAGAATCTTGTGCTTTTCAAAGTGATGGTACCAACAAGTGTTTACCAGCAACTACTTCCCAACTAGGTTCCAGGTGTTAGGAAAAGGTGAAAAAAAAGAAACAAAAACATGAAAGAAGAGTTCACCTTTCAGGTTGCAGTGCATTAATGATCCACAGGCCAATTAAGTTAACTTTGTATAAACACAGTGATCTACACTGTTTTTTCTAGGCTTGGCATTTCTAAAAGAGTTCTATAAGTCTTCATATCATCCATACTTCTAAAATATCATTCAGTATATTAATGATCTTTTTGCTGGTTCCTTCTTTGTATTGGCCTAACATGTCATCCTCCCTTCAGGAGTGATTTTTAGAAAGATCATCTACAGAAAGACCAGGGAAACAGTTGTTCTCAGTTGCCTACTCCCAGCTTTCTCTCATTTATCTGAGGGATATCATGTTTTTCAGTTTTCCTTTGTTTCTTACCTTGTGTGATTGGGGATTGTTTTCCTGTTACTTTTTATGCCGCATATTATTTCTCTTTACTCCTTAGGGATCTAGCCTGGTTTTCATTTTGTAGTGGATTTCCTATTTCCCTTTCATGTCATTGTATTGTTCTGGGTTTTAGCCAACTTGGCATCTGGTTAGCTTTTAAAAGAGCCCTGGAATTTGATATCAGAGGGAAATTACTTCACTGTGTTATGTATCTTTTATGTCCCATTAAAATTAATTTCTAAAAAGCGTCTACTATAGACACATAGTGGAGTCCTGGTGTGGTACTCTAAGATAAAGCACTGGACTGCAAGGTTAGTTTGAACTACAAGGTTGGTGATTGAGGTAAGTTTCCTCAGTGGAAACTTACTCTATAACACTTAACAACAACAATAACAACACAGTTACATAGGATCTGGATTAGTATATGGAAATATCCTTTCTATTTTCCTAGGGAATATTTTCCCCGTACCCAGTGTTTTTACAAGAGGACAGAGAAATAAGGCATACTTATATATTCCCACTTTTTTTTTTTTTTAGTCATGAAGGGGAAGCTGTGAAACCAATCTGCCCCTGTTGAATGACATAACAGTGGAGTGCCTGATGATTCACTTAGCTACCTTTTAGAAACACTAGGGTATACTGGTCAAGAGCAAAGGTTCCGCACTAGTCCAAGAAGGATGGTCCCATGTCTGTGCTGTTATGGACAGAGGAAAGCGCTGGGCGCTGACTCCATGGGCCTGGCTTTCAGCTGACAGCAGACTCAGTGCAGCCGTAGCTACGGCCACATGGACTCAATGATGGCTACGATTGGGGTCGTCTTAATCTTCAGTCAGTGACTGAACAAAGCTTCCTTGATGACTTCTTTGTGTCTTATAAGTCTATCTACTCGAATTTGGCCTCAATACAAATTAGACAACCAAAATACCTGGCCGCCTAATGGCTCATTTGAATCAGGTCTAATCCAAGACCTATTTAACTTTTGTGAGCACCAGTGAAAATGGTCAGAGATCCCGTATATCCAGGGCTTTTCTTACCTTCGACCTTCTCTTTGTTCCATTGCTTGTCCTCTTGACTCCATCAGCCAATTTGACCCAGCTGATGAACCCCCTCCCTATCAAAGAGCCCCAAGTGCACCTCCACCCCCCACTTTGGTCCCTCTCTCACCTTCTCCAGGTCCCCAGGAACTTTCCTTACCATCTTCTTCTTCTTCTCCCGCCTCTCCCCTCTGTATGTGCCCCCTTGTACTCGTTCCAAATCTCGAATGGACCCTGAGTTTTCTCAGTCCAGTCATATAATAGCACCCTTGCGGGAAGTGGCTAGGGCAGAAGGAATTGTCCGAGTCCATACCCCTTTTCCAATGGCAGAGTTAGATTTACTTCAATCCAGACTTGGGTCTTTTACTTCAAATTATGCAACTTTTATTAAGCAGTTTCCATTTCTAATGCAATCTTACCAACTAACTTATCATGATATTTTTGTTGTTTTAACTAACTCTTTAACCCCTGAGGAGGGTAGGCGAGTGCTGGAATAGGCCTGTGCTCATGCAGACCAGGAACACCTCACTAATAACAATCACCCAGCAGGAGCGGAAGCTGTCCCTGACAGGGACCCCAGGTGGAACTATAACACCCAGTCAGGTATTGTCAACCGAGATAGGTGTATTAATTGTATACTTCATGGGCTGCGCAAGGCAGCCATGAAAGCAGTTAATTATGACAAACTTGGTGAAATTATCCAAGACAAGAATGAAAATCCTTCCACGTTTCTCCAGCGGCTCACTGACGGCCTGTGGCAATATACTAATCTCGATCCAGACTCTGCCGATGGCCAAAGGTTGATTATGATATATTTCTTCTGTCAGAGCTATCCCGACATCAAAATAAAACTTAAGAGGCTAGAAAGGGGTCCACTAACCCCTCAAGCAGAGGCTCTCGCTGTTGCATTTAAAGCCTACAATGGCCGAGATGACGCAAGGGCTGTAAAAAAGTACCAGTTATTAGCTCAGGCCATCAACCCCACCTTGCCACCACGTGTAAGTGGAAAACCCGTAAAGCCTCTGGGACCCTGCTTCTGGTGCAACCAGGGTGGACATTGGGCCAAAGAATGCCCAAATCCCAAACCTCCAACCGGGCCCTGCCCCAAATGCAAGTGGAAGGGACATTGGGGTTTCGACTGCCCCTTAGCGTCTACCCGCCACCTGGTCGCCAGCCCCCCCTCCCCTAGAGTGACCTTATTGGTCTAGCGGCAAAAGACCTATGAGGAGGCCCTGGCCTGTCTGGCCCAACGCGGATCACCGCCCAGGAGCCCAGGGTAACTTTCACCGTGGCAGGTAGGATGATTGCCTTTTTACTCGATACTGGTGCTAGTTTTTCTGCATTGCAGGAATTCTGGGGACCCACCTCCCTGTGCAGGACCTCTATTGTTGGGATAGAAGGTCAAGAACGACGCCCTCGGCAAACACCCCTCCTTTTGTGCAAAATTGGCAATTTTGAATTTTTACATTCCTTCTTAGTCCTTCCCTCTTGCCCCATACCTTTATTAGGGCAGGACATCTTATCTAAGCTTG
>NW_006408677.1:8044534-8047947 GCF_000296735.1 Chrysochloris asiatica | reverse complement strand
CTACAATACCCCCATCCTGGCAGTCAAAAAACCCAATGGGGCCTACCGCTTAGTTCAAGACCTTCGGCTTATTAATGCAGCTGTAGTCCCAGTTCATCCAGTAGTCCCCAATCCTTACACTCTTCTGTCTTCCATTCCCTCTAGCACCACACATTTCTCAGTCCTTGATTTAAAAGATGCCTTTTTTTTATATCCCCTTGCACCCAGATTCCCAAAATATTTTGCTTTCACTTGGACCGATTCTACATCAAAGGTGTCCACTCAGCTAACCTAGACAGTTTTGCCACAAGGTTTCCGGGATAGTTTTCATCTCTTCGGACAAATCCTAGCCCAAGACCTGTCCCTTCTTCACTTATGGGCCTCCCACTATATTCAATATGTAGATGATCTCCTGCTTTGCGCCCCATCACTAGCAGAGGTCCAGCAAGATACGTATGTCCTTCTTAATTATATTACAGAAAGAGGCTATTGAGTTTCACCCACAAAAGTCCAACTTTTTAAACAGCAGGTTACATATTTAGGGATGTCTTTGTCTCCGGGTTTCAAATCCATCACCGTTGACAGAAAACAAATACTTCAAGATATCCCAATGCCTGTTAACAAACAAGAGCTTCTCTCCTTTTTAGGCCTAGCAGGATATCTTCGGGCCTGTATCCCAAATTATTCCCTATTAGCAACACCCTTTTATGATGCCTCAAAAGGCAATCCCCATGAACCTCTAGACCCTTCTATTGCTACCCCATTTTTATAGCTCAAATCCCAACTGCTAGAAGCCCCAGCCCTGCATTTACCTGATCTCACCCGTCCCTTTTATCTTATGTGTCTGAAAATAAAGGGTTTGCACTAGGAGTTTTAGGCCACCAATTAGGCCCTACATTTGCTCCAGTAGCTTATTTATCAAAAAAACTGGATCCTACCATCCGAGGATGGGCATCTTGCTTGCGGAGTTTAGCTGCAGCCTCCCTTTTAATCCAAGAATCAAAAAAATTAACTTTTGGAGCCCTAACTATTGTCTTATCCCATCATGCTATTGCTGATTTGTTAACCTATAAAAACCTACAGGATTTACCTCCTTGCAGGATTCTTTTGCTTCAAACCTCACTCCTCCATGATCCCTCATTAACCTTCCAGTTGTGCCTGGTCCTTAATCCTTCCACCCTACTACCTGTGCCAGACCAGGAACTGATTCACAATTGCTTAGAAGCCTTAGAAGTTTTCTTGCCACATTACTCGCACATCCAGGAAGGACCGCTTTCCTCCCCCGACCTAGTTTGGTATACTGATGGTAGTTCTTTCTCCCAAGATAAAATCAAGCGGGCAGGCTATGCCATTGTATCTGAAAGCGAAGTCATTGACCAGGGCTCCCTCCCTCCTCAAACAACTAATCAACAAGCAGAGCTGACCACCCACACACGGGCCTTTACCTTAGCTTCAGAAAAAAGACTCACAGTTCATACAGATTCCAAATATGCCTTCCATATTCTGCTTTCACATGCAGCCATTTGGAGAGAAAAAGGTTTTTGTTCCACCAAAGGTAATTCCATCTAGAATTTTATTATGGAACTACTAAGTTTATTATGGAACTACTAAAGGCTTCCAGGCTGACCGCAGCCATTGGCATTGTCCACTGTAAAGCCTACCAGTCAGACCAGTCACCTACAACCAAGAGAAATAATTTGGCTGATCGCATAGCAAAGAAAGCAACCTTAACACTGACTGTACTCCCTACTGCCTCAGTAAATCAAGGAGCAGAAACTCAGAAGTTGAGCTTGACCCAGGATCAACTTAAGTACCTTCACAAAAATTTCCACCCCAACTCTAGAACATTATTTACCTTTTTAGAACCATTAGACACTCTCTCCCTGTCTGACAAGCAATTTTTACAACATCTTTCCTCCACCTGCAAAATTTTCCAAAAGACAAATCCATCTTCTAAACCCACCCCTTTCCCTACACACCAAGCCAGGAGTCTGCTCCCCGGCCTGGATTGGCAAATAGACTTCACCCACATGCCCAAAGTTAAAAGGTACAAATTTCTTTTACTTCTAGTCGACACCTTTTCTGGATGGGTTGAAGCTTTTCCTACCACAAACAAGCGAGCCTCCACAGTCTCTGCTTTTCTTTTCAAGGAAATTATTCCCTGCTTTGGGCTCCCTACTTCTCTCCAATTGGACAATGGCCCCGAATTCACTTCCCACATAACTCAAGGACTGGCTAAATTTTTGGGAATTTCCTGGCACCTCCACATCCCCTTTCATCCTCAATCATCAGGGAAGGTGGAGCGAACCAACAGGTCAATCAAAGCTGTCTTTACTAAGTTAACCCTAGAACTTCATGCTGACTGGATCTCACTTCTCCCCTTAGCCTTGTTATGCCTCAGATCTTTGCCTAAAGTACCTCTCTAAATCTCTCCTTTTGAACTAATGTATGGATGCCCTTTCTTACCTCCGGGACTAAACCCTAAAGCATCTGCTCTTCCACCATCTCTTTAAGTTCTGAAGACCTAGAACTGCGGGCCTAAGCCCAGTCCAGCTGCTGACCTGGTTCCATCGCTTCTTGGTATCCCATTGAAGAACCCAATGGCTACTGACAACACCGCCAACAACAACAAAGCCATTGCCGACCGTGGTCCAAGCCCAAAGCCCAAAGACAGCCTCGTCGCCTCAATGCCAGCAGGAAGTAGCTACAGAAAAATGACCTTCGTCCCTTCTCCCATGGGCATGGATCATAGAGACGGCCATTCATTTTTCTTATTTAACCAAAGAGGGGGAAATGTTACAATGTTACAATACCTTCCGGTTCTTCCCTCTCCCCTCCCTCCAACTCCATTTTGTCTGTTTCCCTGCCCTAAACTACAAGGGCACGTAGTTTAAAGGACAACATGGCTTTTGATAGGCCAGAGCTAAATCACCCCAGCAATAACCACTCCCTTCCTGTTGAACCTATATAAATCCCCTCCCTTCCCGTTGACTCTCTCTTCCTTCTTTCTCTCCTCCCTTCCGCCTCCTGCCTTCTCTCTCCTGCAGAGGTTATCTTCCTCACCCTGAATAAAGGTCTCTAGATGGGCCATCTGGTGTGAGGTGTGGTTGATGAGTGGCGCCGGGGTTGTTTTTCCCCTTTCACTTCCCTTTTCATTCTTCTTATTGCTTAACTCAGAGTAACGTTCACAGGTGTTGTCTTTTCCCTGGTATATGGCAGTTGGTATTGGTTCTTGCCTGGGTTTTGGTGTTTCATAGAGTGTGATTTTCGGAAACCCTGTACAGGGTCGCTATGGGTCAGACCCGACTCGATGGCACTTAACAACAACAACAATATGGCAGAAGTTGCTGACTTGTCTTGTGTAATATAGGGAGACAAAGAGACCTCCAAAGGCAGAAGGGGGGGGGCGCATATAAGAGCAAAACAACACCAGT
>NW_006408677.1:8013569-8043793 GCF_000296735.1 Chrysochloris asiatica | reverse complement strand
CAATTACCAGATACCAAAGAAAAAAAGAAAATCAGAACAAAGCAAAACTGACAAAGTATATTGTTCACCTTTGTCCCAAGGTTCCTGCGGCGTTTTTCCGTGGCGTTTCTGCTCCCCCTGTTTTGTCTTGCCACTTGGTCTCACCCAGGATGTCAGTTCAGGCCTCTGAGCCCGACCCAGCAGATTCAAAAGTATGCAATTTTTTTACTTCAGCTCCAAACTCCACAAACTATAAGCCTTCAAACCTTTAAAATATTCCTATCTCTGTGGTTCTGAGTTTTGAAGCTCTGCCCTGGATCTGCTTTGCCTGGCATTCTGTGTTATTGCTTCACTGCACCTCCACCATCAATCCCCGCCACTCCTTCTCCCACACACTCTGAATCTAAATTCCCTCTTGAAAACTTGTAAGCCATTCACTGTACCTTTACAGCACCCTACCCCTCTTTTTAGGTAGCCAATGTCTAAGTTTCCTATCCTTATCAGCCCTGTGTACAGAGTTGATAGTAATGATCCTTGCTATGAAGGCTCCTTCTCTCTTGGTTGGTATCTAAAGCTATTGCATCCATAAGTATAGGTCAAGTTTATCAGATTGCAGTGATGTACACTTGTTTTCTTTATCTTCCTCTGGTCAGGTTCTGATTATCCAACCATCGAAGCTAGGTCCAATGGGCACTCTCTGCAAGTTTGGGCACCGTTGTGCATCTCCCCTCACTTCATATCAGCTGAATGCTTCATTCTTAGCTCTAACCCTCCATGGCCATGTCCTTGTCCATGGGCTCAGGAGTTCCCAGGTTTCACCATACTTCGGGCCAACCAGCTCTCACCATACTCCAGGTCAATGGGAGTCTCTGTAACATGGTCAGACTCAGCCTACCTCTTCATTGCTACTTTCCCCCCACTTCCAATCACCAGTAGATCAAAGTGGTCACCAGCAAGATTACATGCCTGCTCATGTATTCCCCTTGAGTTTCAGTCTTGGGAGGGGTTTTGTCTTGAAAGGACTTGATTGCTTGCCTTGACAGCTCCCCGGTGAGCAGCTTGCTTGTTCTTATGGTAGCCAGTCAGACTGCTGTTTTTTGTTTTGTTTCCCTGCTGGTCTTTATTTCAAGAAATATCTTCTGTTCCTCTTGCTGCTCCAAGCTGGTCGTCTTGTTTTTCAAGAGGGAATTTCCCACCTCAGAAGGTTCTGGATGGGGATCAGTATTCCACCTAAGGTTTTACATACTATAGAGGCTCTGCAAGAAGCCTCTTTCGCTGGGCATGTTCTAGCACCACTTTTAGGTGTTTCAACCAGTTATAGACTGAAGATGGGCTTACAAGCTTTCTATAATTATGTTTATGGATAGTTCTTTCTATTTCCCTCTCCCCCCCCCCCCCCCCCCCCCCCCCCGCTTTGCCTTCTTGCCTGCATGGTTTCTGCTGAGAGAGCAGAGGTTAATCTGATTTGCTTGCCTTTGTAAGTAACTCTTCTCTTTTCCCTAGCTGTTTAGAGGATTCTCTCCTTGTCTTTGATTTTAGAGAGCTTGATTATGATATGTCTTGGTGATTTCTGTTTTTGTGGGTGGTCTATCCTTCCTGGGGTTTGTTGAGCTTCTTGAATGGTTACCTTTTCATTTTTCAAGATGTTATGAAAATTTTCTTCCAGCAGATCTTCAGCTATCTCCTCTGTTATCTTGTATGATTCTTATTGTTCTGGAATTCCAGTTATTCTCATTATTATTCTTCATGTTATCCCACATGAATTTTAGGCTTTCTTCAGATTTTTTTTAATCTTTTTTTTTTTTTTTTTGCTAGCTGTTTTATATTAGCAGTATTTCCAACACTTCAGTTCTACTCCTTTGCCGTTTCAGTGTATTGCCCATTTCTGATATTTTATTATTAATCATTTGGACCTCTTTTTTGCAGGTTTTGAAGTGTTTCCAATGCTATTTCAATTTTATTTGATTGTTCCTGTAGCAATTTCCTGAGTTATTCTTTATTTTTATCAATACTTTTGTGGAGCATTTGGATGCACCTCAATATCATTCTCCTGAATTCCTTCTCAGGCAGTTCCAAAGTCTGCCCTCTTTCCAATGGGAAGTCAGGGTCTACCTCCAGGTCATTTGTTTCAGTTACTCTATCTTGTTTCTGGACATGTGTCAAAATTTTGGACTGTCCTTTGGGCATCTTCAATAATTAGAGGAATGAATGTTATATTACTAAGCTTTCTGATTGCCTCCAGGTACATGTGATCAGAAAATGGGCTTCCCTTTTCACTTTTCTTATTACTCAACTCAGAGTAACTGTAGCAGGTATTGGGTGTCTGTCTGAAGTAGCAGCTGGTATTGGCTCTTGCCTGGATGGTGGGATTTTATAGAGTGTGATTGTAGCTTGGGTATATGACCATAATTGCTGTCTCTTCTTGGGTAGCATAGGGAGAGAAAGAGCACCCCCAAGGCAAAAGAGGAATAATAATAATAATAAAAATAATAATAAAAATAATAAAACAGAAACAAAAAAAAAAAAAAAGCACAGATTGGCTACTACAGTCTATGATTGGGGAGGAAAAAAATAGCAAAATGTGAGTATGATTTTAACACCCCTCATTCCGCCAACTGGATCTGTTCTGGGATATCATTCCATTTTATGCAGTTCCTGTTGACCTCTCCTTCTTAGATTCTGTGTGCTGTGGTGTTTACTTAGCAGATCCATGTGCATGCATAGTAGAGTTCTCCTAGGGTGGGGGTAGGGTGTCCACTCACTCAGACACACCATCTTGTCACCAGAGTGGCAGTGCAAAGACAGTGCGAGATGAATGAACAGGAAAAAATGTTCACATCTTTATCTCTGATGATTGGTCAGACCTCTATGGTGAGAGCACTCCTTTGATCCTGTTCCTTCTCTGTCATGCCCAAGATTGCTGCTCAGACACCCGCTGACAGACACAGCTCAGAAAATGTCACTTTTCTTGCTTCTGCTACAAATTTCACTATCAGTAATCCTTTAATCCTTCTAAATATCCCTTTGTGTGTAGTTTAGCGTTTTGGGATGGCCCCCTGAACCTACTCTGTCTGGTGTTCTGTGGACTGTTGGAAAGCTGCCCCACACTTCTCCCTAATCTGCCATGCCCCAAATGCTTTTAAAATGTATTAAAAGGTTTTATTTAACAAAAGAGGTGTACAACTCTCATTTGACTAGAAATTCAAGTTTGTATTTTTTTCTTTTTTGCCTAATATAGGACAGCAAACACATAATAATCTGAATTTGTGGTAATTCAACTGGATCACAACTGGAACACAAAAGCAGGTGGGTTTTCAGGAAGTTTTATTCAGATTTATATAAAAATTATTGTTTTAAAACTATTACATGGTAAATTTAAAGTTTTTCAGAAAAAAAATTTAATATTTATATTTAGGTCTATTTCTGCATCTTGAGAGCTTGCTAGGAGGTTCTAGCAAGGGAGTGCAGCTATTTGTGTACCCTTGAATGAAGGACAATCCTCCTCTATCAGGGAAGGTCGCTCTCTTCCAAAGAGCACACAGCTTTGGGAGGGATGTTCATGGAACAGTGAAGGAGGTAGGGGACATTTGCTTTGCCAGCCAGATCAGCCAAATCAATCCTTGTGATAACTGGGGTGACAGATGTCACAGCCAGATTGTCCTCATATTCTAGATCTATTTCTGTTTAAAGTTTATTTTAACTGGCTTTATTTGAACTTTGAAAGGATGTTATTATTATTGGCTAATTGTGGGCCTGTTAGGTTTTGTCATTTTCAGTTGAAAAAATTGGGCAACAGTCATTTACAGGGTCTTGGCTGACTTCTAAATCACAGCCTCCAAAAAAAAGAACCATGTTCCAAATTGGGTTAATGTAAGAGCAAAATACACTCTTTTTGAAAGTACTGAATAGTTTCAAGGCCATCCCTTTGGCAGAATAAATTCTAAAGGTATATTTTCTGTGGGGGGGACTTGAATAGCTATGCATTTTACTACTCAGTCTGCATTGGATATTTGAAAGAAATTACAAAAGAAAGGGCCAGGGGCCCAAACTCCATTCCCATGATCAGTTGAGAAACCTCTAAGGTCTTTAACAACAGGCATCTGTCATCCAAAAATAACATGAAAAGGCCCAATTGTGGGCTTTGGCACTCCAAGGCCCACCTCGTGATAATCCTACAGGACCCTGAACAGGATTTTCATCACGACTGGCAATTATGGAACCAGGTTAGTGTTAAGAAAGGTCATTGGAAGGTGGAGTTTCTTGAGCATCCTGAAAAAGGGTACCCAGTTGACTTCCTTCTGAGGTTAGCTCGGCAAGGTCCACCATGACTGATGTTCTTTTCCTCAGGTGAAAAGGTGGCCCTACTAATGGGGTCTGGAAAGCCTCTCAGATTCTTGCCAGAAGACCATTGCTGTCTCCACAGCAGAGCCTTTAGTTACTCTTGATATGGGAGGTAAAGAGATTAATTTTTTTTGTTAGACATAGGAGCTACCTTCTATATTTTGACCCAAATTCAAGACCTACTCTCCAGTCATGAACACACAACCATTGGGGTCCATAGAAAATCCAAGGACACTCAGTCTGAAGAAGATACACTTATCGAAGAGTATCAATATATTCGTGAGCCTGGGGAAGGTCTGAATAAGTACTGCTTCATAGGGCAGTCTCTTTCTTGCTTATCTCTGCTATTGAGCTCACAGTCCCTAATAGGAAGCAATTGTAATGTCCCTGCTGGGTGCAGATTCTGACCAAATAACACACAACTTAAGATGGTTAAAACCCTTATTATCCTATTCCCTAGCTAACATGATTATGTACCACAAAATAGTGTTAGACTATTTGCTTGCAGAATAGAGTATGTGTCTTGCTTAACAATGGTTAAACTTATGTTAACACCTCAAATGAAGTAGAAATTAGAGTCTTACACACTATACAGCAGGAAACACAGCCCAGTGTCAAGGAATATGGAACCAGTCATGAGACCTAAGCCCCATTCCTTTTGAGACCCTTGGTGGTTGTTTTATTGCTGTTAATATTAGGCCCATAAATTTTCAATTTACTAGTTAAGTTTGCATCCTGAATATTGCAGCACTTTCAAACTAAGTTTATAGTCATGCAGGTTTTCCAGCCTATCCCAAAGTAAGAGGCTCCAGAGACATAAAAAAAAACAAAAAAACAAAAACAACAACAACAAAAAACAACATTAAAGCAGCCAGCAATAGATTTCTACTTTGTAAGGTAGGTTATATAATCAACCCAATTCATCCTGAAAAAACTACAGAAGAAGAGACCTATATCTATGTTCCCATAAAGAATTATGAATGTGAAATCTCTTAAGGGGGAAGTGACACAAAGGGAAAGGGGATTATATAAATCAGGATTAAACATAAACCATGTATTGACTGAAATCTCATGACTAAAGTCTTCAGAAATGTTGAAGCCAACTGTAAAGATGTACAGGACATGCTCTTGGTGCATAGCTGAGCAGTCACATCTTGGGACGTGACATCAAGGAAAACCACCCATACAAATTCTATATGTTAAATTCCTTGTGAGATATCTTACAGATCAGACTTGTTTATCTAGTGCCCTAGACATAACATTAAAGGGCAAACATTCTACCAGGGCAGAGAAGAACACTAGCCCCATGCATGCTCAACATCCCAGGATAAGTTTTGTCTACTCCTACCAAAGGCTTTTGAAGTGAAATCCATCCTGAAGAAATGTTGCACTTGTAACCCAACTAGCATGGCCCATCTTAAACAGGTCACTTCCCAGAAAATCCCATCTATCTCTATGAATAAACAAGATGCCATTTCTCTACCCCAAACTTTTTAAACACCAGCAAAGCCTTTGTTTGGGGAGACAGAGGTTAAGCATTGCATTAAGCCATCTCTTGCAAGCCTCTTTTGTATAATAAATCTTTGGTCATATAGAAACCATGTCTCAGCTCACAATTCATAATCAGTAGAAGGTGAGAGCCCTTTCTTGTGGAGCAGAGGTGTGGTTAGCAGTCCTGGCAACAATATGATTTATGAGGGGAGAGTGGCACAAAGTACTATGAGAAATAATAGATGTTTTTGAGTAAGTAACTATAAAACCTTTAAGGATAAGAAGGAACCCATAATGGGAAGATGGAGGAAACACTGTTATAAGCAGAGGGCATTGTGAGATGGCATTGTAGCAGGAAAGGTATCAAGGAAATTAGTGCAATTCTATATGGAGAAATAGAGGTAACAATGTGATGAGAGGATAGGATTTAGCAGATCATACAAGATCATACAAGATCTTGAGGGCTATGTTAGGATTTGCATTTTTTTTCCTAAGTGAAGCTGGAAGGAATTAAAGAGTTTTAAGGATATATTTTGACTTACCCATTAAAAAACAAAACAAAGCAAACAACACAGCATATTCTGCGTAAAAAATAGAAAAATAATGGAACAGGGATACCATTAGGAAGCTGCAATAAAAGCCAACATGAGAGATGCTACGAGCTTGTAATAAGGTGGTTGTGGCAGAGATAAAAAGAACTGGAAAGATTTTATATAAAAGACATATCCTAATGTCATGGGGAATATGTTTCTAGAATTTAGTTTTAATTGCATCAGCATTATCTGAACCCATTATAGTACAATTCCTATAAAGAGAGATTATATTCCATATTATCAACATGTTCCACCACTTGTCCATCAGTTTGTTGTACTGTGGTGTCTTGCATGTTGCTGTGATGCTGGAAGCTATACCACAGGACTTTCAAATATCAGAAGGGTCACACATGGTGGACAGGTTTCAGATGAGCTTCCATACAAAGACAGACTAAGAAGAAGGGGAAATATATTACTTACAAATATTTACTCACTGAAAACTTTATGAATAGCAGTGGAACACTGCCAGCACCAGAATAATGAATATGGAAACATTATGAAGAGCATCAGAATATTATCAGATGCAGTGCTGGAAGTCGAGCCCCTCAGGTTGGAAGACACTCAAAATGTGACTGGGAAAGAGCTGCCTCCTTAGAGTAGAGTTGACCATGATGACACAAATGGAGTAAAGCCTTTGGGACCTTCATTTGCTGATAGGGCACAACTCAACATTTAGTGATACAGCTGTAAACATATATTAATAATTGGAACATGGAATGTATGAAGTATGAATCTAGGAAAATTGGAAAATTTCAAAACTGAAATGGAATGCATAAACATTGATATCCTTGGGTGTTAGTGAGCTGAAATGGACTGGCATTGGCCATTTTGAATCTGAAAATCACATGGTTTCATGGAAATAACAAATTGAGGAGGAATGGTGTTGCATTCTTCCTCAAAAATAACATAGAGGGTGTGGGGGAAGGTAGACTCTCCACTGATTGGTTTCCAACCTGTTAGAACAGGGCTGATGGGATAAGGAGATAGGGATAAGACTCTTGTGATTCAATAGTGAATAATTGCTATCAGAACTGACTGTGAGGGTTGGAAATGTAAAGGTAGATGTTTTTAATAAAAGGAGGGGAGTAGTTGACTTTGCAGTCCAGGAGCAGAGGTCCCTGGGACCATCAAGGGAGAAGAGTGGAGTGTGGGAAGCAGTGATACCAGAGATGGGGGCAGAGACGATGACGTGGAGAGATGGGGCGCTGGGGACTCTAAACTCAGGGAGGGAGATGGGTTGTGTGCTCACGCCCGGGGGGCAGGCTTGCAGCTGTACCCTTTGGTTGTTTGATGATGCATGGAGGGGATTGTAATCATTGCAATGAACTGAAAAATGATAGGATGAATGTAAAGCTGATGTTCTCCCATGTAAACTATCACATAATTCACAATAAAAACTTTTTTTTTTTTTTAAAAAAAGGAAATATCAAAGTTTGTCTTGAAGTACAACACTGTCTGTGATAGGATCATCTCCATGCACCTACAAGGAAGTCTTGGTGTGGCATAGTGGGATAAAGCACTGGGCCGCAAGGTTGATTTGAACTACAAGGTCAGTGGTTCAAACTTACCAGCCACTCCTTGAAAACCCTATACAGTGTCACTATGAGTCAGAACTGACTCGATGTCATGTAACAAAAACAATAACAACAAGGAAGAGCAGTTAATAGAATTATTATTACAATTTATGCACCAACCACTAAAGCCAGTGATGATGAATTTGGAGAATTCTACCAACTTATTCAGTCTGGTATTGATCAACCATTCAATCAAGATGTATTGATAATAACTGGTGATTGGAATACAAAGGTTGGAAACAGAGAGGAATGATTAATAGTTGGAAAATATGGCCTTGATAGAAATGATGCTAGAGATTGCATGATAGAATTTTTCAAGACGAATGATTTCTTCTTTACAAATACCTTTTTAAAACAACATAAAAAAGATAACCCTATATATGGACCTCACCAGATGGAATACAAAGAAATATAATTGACTGCATCTGTGGAAAAGCTCCATATCATCAGCCAAAACAAGGCCGGGGCAGACTGTGGAGCATACCATTAATTGCTCATATGCAAGTTCATGCTGAAGCTAAAGAAAATGAAAAGAAGTCCACATTAGCCAAAATATGACCTTAAATACAATCCACATGAACTTAGAGATCATGTAAAGAACAGATTTTATGCATTAGACAGTAAAAACTAAAGAACAGAAAAGTTTGAGATGATATCAAGAACATCATACAGGAAGAAAGTAAAAGGTCATTAAGAAGACAAGAAAGAAGCAAAAGACCAATATGGTTGTCAGAGAGTTGAACAGAAAGTTTCAAAGGTTATCTCAAGAAGACAAAATCAAATAATATAATGAAATGTGCAAAGACTTGGAGTTAGAAAACTAAAAGGGAAGAACATATTCAACATTCCTCAAGCTGAGGGAACTGAAAAAAAAAAAATTAAGCTTTGACCTGAAATATTGAAGAATTCTATGGGCAAAATATTAAATGATGCAGAAAACATTGAAAGAAGATGGAAGAAATACAAAGAGTCACTGTACCAAAAAGAAATGGGTTGATGTTCAACCATTTCAAGAGGCAGCATATGATCAAGAGCCAATGGTACTGAAGAAAGAATTCCAAGGTGCATTGAAGGCATTGACAAAGAACAAGGTTTCCATATTTGATGTAATGCAAATTGCAATCTTTCAACAAACTGATGTGCCACTAGAGGTACTCACTCACCTATGGCAAGACATTTGGAAGACACCTGTCTGGCCAACTAACTGGAAGTGATCCTTTTTTGTGCCAATTTCAAAGAGAGGTAACCCAAAAGAATGCAGAAATCATCAGACAATATCATTGATATCTCATGTAAGTAAAGTTTGACTAAAGATAATACAAAACATCTGCAACCATACACTGACACAAGCCATGGCATTTTCAATAACCTCACATGCATGTTAAAGTTGGACAATGAGTAAAGAAAACCATAGAAGAGTTGATGCATTTGAGTTATAGTGCTGGAGGAGAATATTAAAAGTACCATGGACTGCCAAAAGAACAAACCAATTTGTGTTGAACGAAATACAGCCAGAATGCTCCCTGGAAGACAGGATAGACAGATTTTGTTTCTGATACTTTGGACATATTGGCAGGAGGGTCCAGTCACTGGTGAAAGATACCATGCTTGGTAAAGTGGAGGGGCGGAGAAAAAGAGGAAGACCCCTAATGAAATGAATTGGCATAGTGACAGCAGCATCTGGCTCAAATGTAGATTGTGAGATTGGTGCAGGACTGGTAATGTTTTGTTCTGTTGTACTTAGGGTCACTATGAGTTGGTACTGACTCAATGGGACCTAACAATGGCACCTAACTCAATGGTTGTTGTTGATGTTGTTGTCAGGTGCCATTGAGTCGGAACCAACTCATAGCGACCCTATGCACAGCAGAACGAAGCAATGTCTGATCCTGGGCCAACCTCACTACCGCTGCCACACACGATGCCATCAATGATGCCACCTGGCCGATCCATCTCGTTGGGGGTCTTCCTCTTTTTCTCTGACCCTCCATCTTACCCAGCATGACATCCTTTTCCAGCGACTGTTCCTCCTGACAATATGTCCAAAGTATGAGAGACAAAGCTTAGCCATCCTGGCCTCCAAGGAGCACTCTGGCTGCACTTCTTCCAAAACAGATCTATTGGTTCTTTTGGCAGTCCATGGCACTTTTAGTATTCTCCTCCAACACCACAATTCAAAGGCATCAATTCTACGATCTTCCTTATTCACCGTCCAGCTGTTACATCCATATGAGGTTATTGAAAATACCATGGGTTGGGTCAGGCGCACCTTAGTCCTCAAGCTGACATCTTTGCTCTTCAACACTTTAAAACGTTCCTGTGCAGTAGATTTGCCTAATACAATACGTCGTCTGATCTCTTTACTGCTGCTTCTGTGAATGTTGATAGTCGATCCAAGAAGAATAAAGTCCTTGACAACTTCAATCTTTTCTCCGTTGATAAGAATGTTGTTTGTTGGTCCAGTGGTGAGGATTTTTGTTTTCTTCTAACTCATAGCAACCCTATACACAGTTTCTGAGAATGGCTGGTGAGTTTGAACTGCTGACCTTGTGTTTATCCGTACAGTTGTTGTTAAGTGCTGTCGATTCTGTTCCAACTCATAGGGACCATGTATAGGGTGGACTTTATCCTGTAGCTCCACACTAGGAATCAACTATTCTCCATAGGGTTTCCAAGACTGTAATCTGCGGAAAGGAGCCCTAGTGATGAAGTGGTCAAGAGCTTAGCTGCTAGCCAAAATGTTTAAACCCATGATTGGCTGTGTAGCCCAAAGATGAAAAATTCGATTTCCATAAAGATTTGCAGCCTTGGAAAATTTTTGGGGACATTCTACTTTGATCTACAAGGTTGTTATGCATTTCAATCAATTCTACAGAAGTGGGTATTCAGTGAATAATCTTTATGGAAACAGACTACCACATAGTTCTCCTTACAATGGCTGATGGGTTCAAATGCTTGACATTTCAGTTAGCAGTTGAATGCTTAACAACTGTGCCAGTAGGGTTCCTATCAACATCCACCAAACCAAAACTCCTTAGGGTTTCCAAGGCTGTAGATCTTTATGGAAGCACAGTGCCACATTATTCTCCTGTGGATTTGAACAGACAACCTTTCTGTTAGCATCCCAGTGTGTTTAGCACTGCACCACCAGGGTTTGTCATCAACATACAAGTAGAGATTTATTGACTCCTGAACTTATTTTCTGTGTATTGTTTTGGTAGTTCTAATAATAATGTGACTAGGCTTAGAGATGAATCTAAATCCATAGATTTAGAGGTACACCTCTTCAAGCTTTAAAGATACTTAGTGTATGTGCTATCCATTATATCAATTTCATGTTAATTTACCTTTGAGAAACAACCAGACTGTTTTATGGGAATTAAAAGAGCTGTGGTAAGAGGAAGAAAAAAAAGAGCAATGATGGAACACCGCTTAGCTCAAAATAAGCTCTCAATAAATATGAGCTGATATTAAATCAAGTTTAATTTAATTTATTTAACTAAAAATGTCTCTACTTAAAAGGCTTAGTTGAAATGATAGGAGTAACTTAAAAATCCATAATCATTTGGAGTAGGATTTTGTCATGAAGTTAATTATTTATTTTATAAAACATATTTGCATATATAGTTAATAGCTTGATAGATAAGTGGGGCATTAGAAAAATTTAAATCTGACATTTATAAATGAAATATTTTCTGAAATTCAATCAAAAAGATATTTCATGGCCCTTTAAAGTCCATCCTTCAATAGGCAAATATGAATTCCTTGTAAAAAATGTTTTTCTCAAAACTAAATTTCTATTAGTCTATATTCAGTTACTGTTGTTGTTAGGTACCATTGAGTTGGTACTGACTCATAGTGACCTTATGCACAGCAGAATGAAACACTGCCCAATCCTGTGCCAGTCTCACTACTGTTGCCACACTTGAGTTCATCAATGCTGCCACTTGGCCGATCCATCTCATTGGGGTCTTCCTCTTTTTCTCTGACCCTTCACCTTACCAAACATGATATCCTTCTCCAGTGACTGGTTCCTCTTGACAATATGTCCAAAGTATTAGAGACGAAGTTTGGCCATCTTGGCTTCCAAGGAGCACTATGGCTGTACTTCATCCAAAATGGATCTATTGGTTCTTTCAGCAGTCCATGGCATTTACAATATCCTCCAACACCATAACTCAAAAGCATCAATTCTTCTATGGTTTTCTTTATTCACTGTCCAGCTTTCACATGTATATGAGGTTATTGAAAATACCATGGCTTGGGTCAGGGGCACCTTAGTCCTCAAGCTGAAATCTTTGGTCTTCAGCACTTCTTTTGATTCCCATTCAGTTGTTGTTGTTGTTGTTGTTAAGTGCCGTCGAGTCGGTTCCGACCCATAGTGACCCTGTACAGGGTTTCCGAGGGTGTAAATCCTTACGGGAGTAGAAAGCCTCATCTTTCTCCCACGGAGCGGCTGGTAGTTCCCATTCAGTAGTAGGAAACAAATATCACTTTCCCTTTCTATGTATTTAATATAGGGGATAAGGAATCTTCAAAATTATTGTCAGGGTTATAGGAAGGAGTTCTGACTGAGCCTCTAATAAAACTATATCTCAGAATAATACTGCAGAACTTGTTTATCAAGGAACATATTCAAAATGCAAAAAAACAAACCCACTGCCGTCAGGTCAATTCTGATTCACAGTTACCCTGTAGGACAGAGTAAAACTAGCTCATAAGGTTTCCACTGCTGTAAATCTTTATGGAAATATACTACCTCATTTTGTTTTCTCTCAGTGGGTAGTGGGTTCAAATCACCAAATATTGTTAATAGCTACAGGGCAGCTAATTATTTATTATGGCTATGCTAGCCATATTGTTCCATTTTGTGATGTATTATAAATCCTAGCCTCTATGCCTATTACTGGAGTCCTGGTATGGCACAGGATAAGCACTGGACTGGTAGCTGTAAGGTCAGAAGCTCAAATCCTATGCAGGGGTGGGGAACCTTTTTTTGTGTCAAAATTTATAACGTCATTCACAGACCATACAAAATTATCAATTTAAAAATTAGCCTGTTATATTTGGTCAAACATTAATTAACTTACCCCAATGTGATGGCTGGTAATATGATTGCCTTGACAGGGCCAGACCAAATGATTTCATGTGCCTGATATGGCCTGTTGGCCAGACATTCCCCATCCCTGCAAATATACAGGGTTGCTATGAACCGGAACCATCCATGGTGCTTAACAAAAACATCAACAGCACGCTTATGATTATGGACCCATTTAGAAGTCAGTTGTTAATGAAGCAGGATTAAGGTGGGGAGTCCTAATAGGATAAGTACTGGACAGTTAAGATTAAAGTTGGCAGTTCAAACTCACCAACTGCTCCTTGGAAACCCTATACAGGGTCACTGGTGTGGTGCTGTAGGAGAAGCAATGGATTACTAGTCACATTAGTTGCAAGTTTGGCAGTTCAAACCTAGCAGCTGCTCTCAGAAACTCTATATAGGGCCACTACAAGTCAGAATCAACTCAACGACATACAACAACATGACTCAATGATACTAAACACCACCACCAACAAGGATTAAGATGGAGCTAAGGATTAAGATGGAGTCCTGATGTGCCACTGTGGGTTAATGCACTGGACTGCAAAATTGGTTTGGAACTTATTATTAAGTTCCAAACTATACCTTGGGGGTATAGTCTGAGTCCAAATATGGCAAAGTTCACTCTCTTGCTCTGGATCTTGTATTAGGCTCATCATGTTTGATTTCCATTTTGTGTGACTTGTGGCCTATCACCTGACCTGATTCACCACCTTCTGCAGCCTCATGCAGGTTGTTTGCCCTGCCAATTTGGGTTCCTCAGCTCCAGAGAATGCATAGATAAAGAGAATCCTCCAGAATGACCTTGGCAGCCTACACAATTGTGATAGCAATTTCATTGACAGTTTTGAGTTCTGTGAGATATTGCAAGACCCTGGGACATAAGGGAGGAGAGAAGTGACTTATATCAGAGATTATGGAGTGGTATAACATATTGGAAAAGTTGGGCATTTGAGATATCTTTAACTTCCACCTCACAGGGATCAGACTTATATTGATCTTTTAAAAATAAAACATTCATGCAATAACCTAGCACATAAACTAGTGCACCATCCGGGTTCCTTGAGGACATGATACCTCTGCTTAAAAGAGGAAGACCATGAATTAGCTGTGTTCAAGTTCATAGAGCCATGGTTGTGCTTGTGATATGAGGAAATAACCTCAACTACAGCTACCTTTTCACCCCATGAAGTTGGTACCAGTATCCAAGGATGAGTCTATTCACCACTACGAATACAACTGCCTTTCAGTATCTGCTAAGCTAATGGGCCCTGGAATGCTTTGGCAGAAAAACCCAAGGTCTTCAAGACTTTGCTTGCCAGCAGCAACAATTAAAGCAGCAGGGAAATGATCCTCAAATCACTCTGCTTTCTAAATCTCTGGAAAGTACATCTAATTGGTGGAACCTAATTTGCATCCAGAAACACAACTGTAAGGGAGTCTCAGATATGTAGTAGATTTTATTTTTTCCAGGCTCTGTAGTACAGGAAGGCATGCTAGAAAGAAGTGAGATAGGGTGCTAAATTACTGTATTCATAACCTCTTCTGCTCCTAATCATTCCACATATTTGCATTTCCTTACTTAAGCTTCCAAACAACAATAACAATGACAATATGCTAATCCAAATGTAATACAACTTTCTCTGAAGGAAACAAAACTATGATTATCCTTTTGCAAAAAGAATCTTCATTCTTCTCAAACCTTAGTCAAAATCTTACCTTGATATACTATAACATAAAAAAATGTTATAAACTTAATTACTATCAATATATTTTATATAGAATTGTTGGTGAAAGTAAGTGAAAAAGAAAATTGACACATGTATACCAGTGGGAGAAAGATGAGACTTTCTGCTCTCATAAAGATTTACAGCCTCGGAAACCTTGTACAGGATCGCTATGAGTCAGAACCGACTCCATGGCACATCATCACCACCACCACCATGTATATATATTTCTATATATGTGTGTACAAGAAAAAAAATATGGGTAAGTACTGCAAATCTTGGACTCCTGGTGTGGTGCTGTGGGGTTAATGCTCCAGAATGCAAAGCCGTTTGAACTGCAAGATCATCAGTTCAAGCTCACCAGCTGCTCCTTAGAAACCCTATGTTGTTGTTATATGCCGTGGAGTTGATTCTGACTTATAGCGACCCTGTACAGGGTTTCTGAGGCTGTAAATCTTTACAGGAGCAGAAAGCATCATCTTTCTCCCATTAACAGCTAGTAGTTTCGAATTGCTGACCCTGAGATTAGCCAATTCATAACCACTGCGCTACCAGAGCTCCTTTGGAAACAAGGTCGCTATTGGTTGGAACCGATTCGACAGCACTTAACAACAACAAAAACTACTGCAAATCTAATTTTGCAACTTGTTACAAGTCCATGGTTCCACAGTGCTCATACATTGGGTTCTTCCTCTGTTCTTTAAATATTTTTTTGCCTTCTACCTGTAGCTAAGCAGGTCAGGACACTTTGTGAGGTAAGCTAAAACTATTAGTAAGAGGCATGGTGATTAAGTCTTTGGTGATTCTGCTGCTATTGGGTTATTGTAGTTGTTTAGTAATTTTAGTATTTTATTAATTTTTTACTAGATTTCAAGAGCAACTCTCATCACTGGCTCATAAGATATAGATAGTCTTTATTTAATGGTTATTTGGTTAACTGTAGTTGATTTTAGTAATATAACAACTATTCTCAATGCAACCATGGAAAGCAAAAGCTAAGCACCTGTATCTGTCCATACATTCCTTCCTCCTATCCCTCAGCTTTATTCATCTAAAGTAGAACCCACCTGTTTTCCCTGTTATTTATTCTGTTAGTCACTGGATTAATAACAGCATGCTCAGCAGTTCTAACCCACTACTCACTCTTTAGGAGAAATAAGAGTCTTTCTGCTCTTGTAAAGATACACAGCCTCAGAAATCCTATATGGGGGTTACTATAGGTTGAAATAGTCTCAGTAGCAGATTTGGTTTGCAACTGCATGAAAATATATTCCTAAAGAGTACATTTTAAGTTGCATTTAACTTTATATAATGGGTATCATGATGCACGTCATATTTTTTATTGCTTTATTTAACTTACCAGTGTGTTGCTAAAAGTAATAATTATTGCTGTGTTGCTGTAGTTCATTGATTCTGAATGGCTTTTAATAACTCATTATGTGTTTATGTGGTTTCTATCATTTCTATTCTAGCTTAAAGTGATCCCATGTTCTTCAGATTAGAGCTATTCCATAGGATTTTCTAATATGACCTTGAGTATATTCTACCAAAATTTAGAAACCATCTCAAGAACAGATTTGATACATTACATACTAATAACTGAAGACCAGAGGAATTGTGGGAGGAAATCAAGGACATTATATATGAAGAAAGCAAAAAGTCGTAAAAAAGACAGGAAAGAAAAAAAAGACCAAAATGTATGTCATAAAAGACTCTGAAACTTGCTTTTGAGTGTTAAAGTGACTGGAAGAAGCAATATAACAGCTAAACAGAAAATTGTATAGGGCAGCTTGAGAAGACAAGTCAAGTATTATAATAAAATGTGAAAAGGAAGAATATGTTCAGAGTTTCTCAAGCTGAAAGAACATAGAAAAAGAAACAAGCATTGGATTACAATATTGAAGGATTCCATGGGCAAAATATTGAATCATGTAGGAAGCATAAAAAGATGAAATAAATATAAGGGATCACTGTACCAGAATGGATTGGGTGATACTCAACCATTTGAAGAGGTAGCATACGATCAAGAATCAATGGCATTTAAAGAAGTCCAAGTTTCTGAAGACATTGATGAAAAACAAAACTCCAGGAATTGTCAAAAGACAAATTGATATGTTTCAACAAATTGATGTATCGCTGGAGGCTCTCCTTCATCTATGCCATGAAATTTAGGAGACAACTACCTTGTCAACATAATGGAAGAGATCCGTATTTATAACCATTCCAAAGAAAGGTGACCCAACAAAATGTGGAAATATTTGAACAATAACAATTATATCACATTAAGTAAAAATCTTTCTGAAGATAATTAAAAAATGGTGTATCAACAGGGAGTTGCCAGAAATACAACCAGAATTCAGAAGAAGATGTGGAACCAGGGCTACCATTACTGACATCAAATGGATCTTCGCTGAAAGTAGAGAATACCAGAAAGATGTTTCCTTACGCTTCATTGACTATGCCAACTATGTGGATCATAATAAGCTATAGATAAAATTACAAAGAATAGGAATTCCAGAACATTTAATTGTGCTTATGAGGAAACTGTACATAAACCTAGAGTCAGTCATTCAAGCAGAACAAGAGGTTACTGAATTGTTTAAAATCAGGAAAGGTGTTTGCCATGGTTATATCCTTTCACCACACTGTAAACTGGGCAAATAATCTGAGAATCTAGATTATATGAAGAAGAATTTGGCATCAGGATTGGAGGAAGACTCATCAACAATCTGCAATATTCAGATGACACAATTTTGCTTGTTGAAAGTGAAGAGGGCTTGAAATACTGATACAGATCAAAGATTATAGCCTTGCCTTCAGTATGGATTTCCCCTTGATATAAAGAAAACAAAAATCCTATCAACTGGATAAACAGAAAAGGTTGATGTTGCCAAAGATTTCATATTGCTTAGATTCACAATCAACTCTCATGGAAGCAGCTGTCAAGAAATCAAATGACATTTTGCCTTAGATAAACTGCTGCAAAAGACTTTTTTAAAAAGTATTAAAGAGCAAAGATGTCACTCTGAGAACTAAGGTGTGCCTGACCCAAGCCATGGCGTTTTCAATGATCTCATATGCATATGAAAGTTGGACAAGTAAGGAAGACCATAGAAGATTCAATACATTTGAATTATGATGTTGATGAAGAATATTGAAAAGTACCAAGGACTGCTAGAAGAACAAACAAATCTTTCTGTCATGGAAGAAGTACAGTCAGACTGTTCCTTAGAAGCAAAGATGACAAGACTTCCTAACTCATACTTCGGACATGTTGTCTGGAAGGACGGTCCCTGAAGAAGTAAATCATATTTGGTAAAGTGGAAGGTCAGCTAAAAAGAGAAACACCTTCGATGACATGGCAGTGCCTGCCAGCAACAACAGGCTCAAACATAACAATTGTGAGGGTGGAATAGGACAAGGCAGTATTTTGTTCTGTTATGCGTAGGGTTGTTATGGGTCAGAACCAACTCAATGGCACCTAATAACAGTTTTAATGGAAGCAGATTTCCAGACTGTTTCTTCAGCAGAACCACTGTGTGGATTTGAACTGTTAACCTAATGGACATTAGGATATTTCCAGACTTTGATACTCTGAGGTGTACTGCTACAAACGTTCTTGTATGTATGGGTATTTCCAGTTGTATGCTGTTGTTAGGTGCCATTGAATTGATATCAATTCATGAGGGCCTTGTGTAAAACAGAACAAAACACTGCCTGGTCTTGGGCCAACCTCACAATCGTTGTTATGCCTGAGTTCGTTGCTGCTGCCACTGTGCCAATCCATCTCAAAGGGGTCTTCCTCTTTTTATCCAACCCTCCACTTTCCCAAGCATGTTATCTTTCTCCAGGAACTTGTTCCTCCTGATAACATGTCCTAAATATGAGAGACGAAGTCTAGCCATCCTGGCTTCCAAGGAACACTCTGATTGTACTTCTTCCAACAGAGATCTGTTTGGTTTTTGGCAGTCCATGGTACTCTCAATATTCTCCTCCAGCACCATAACTCAAAAGCATCAACCAGTTATATATGTACAAGAATTATCTTGGATATGTAATTGGGAATGGATTTTCTAAGTCTTAAAATGTACTATTGTTTGACTTTAGATGGTAATGTCAAGCTGCTTTTCAAAGTGGTTGAAGAACTTTTCATTCCTAGAGCAATATTTAAGTCATGTGGTGGATCCACATCATCTCCAACAGTAGGTATTATCTCCCTTTCTACTTTTTACAAGGAAAATGGGAATAAACTGATACCTCATTCAGGTCTTGGTTTGCATTTTCCTCAACTACAAATAATGTTGTATTTTTCATATTTTTTTAGCTCTATGATTTTCCTTTTCTGCAAAATGTCTTATATGCATTTTCTTCTATGATTATGTTAATGCTTCTCCTCTTATGGTTGTATAAACTCTCTTAACGTAGTCTTGACACTCTTTCTTCGTTTTGTGTATTGTAAATACTATTTCATAGTTTGTGACTTGTCTGTCATTTTTTAAGATTTTAAATGAGTTTTTAAATATATTCAAAGGTATCAGTCTTTTCTTACATCATGACTAAAAGATCTCTGTTATTGTTAAGTGCCGTCGAGCCATGTCCAACTCATAGCGAACCTATATATGGTTTCCAAGGAGCAGCTGGTGAGTTTGAACTGCCAACCTTACAGTTCAAACTGACCTTGCAGTCCAGAGTCACTCCAAGACTATCTGAAATTGATTTTTAATTATGATGTGAGACAGGGTCCAGTTTCATTTTTTCAATATGGTTTCCATTTTATCAGTTTCAATTATTGAACAGTTCATATTTCCCTACTGAAAAGATATGCTATCTCTGTCTTATATCAAAGTTTCATGAATAGGTAGGTCTGTTTTTCGTATCTTATATTTTCTTATTCATTTTATCCATTCCTGCTTTAACACTATTGTTAGTTGCTGTTAAGTGCCATAAAATCGGTTCTGACCCATAGCAACCCTGTATAGGGTTTCTGAGGAGCGACTGGTGAGCTTGAACCACTGCCCTTGCAGTTCAAACCAACTTTTCAGTCCAGCGCATTAGCCCGCAGCACTATATTATTATAGCTTTATAGCAATTCCTAATATCTCTTAGGGAAAATTCCCTAACCTTGCTTTTCATCCCCAGTTGTGTTCTGGCTACTCTTGGCCCTATGATATTTATACATATATTTTATATATCAAGTTACATGAAAACATTGTTGGAATGTAAGTAGAAATTGTACTGAATGTACTTCTTGATCAATTTTTGGGAAACCAACTGTGTTAGTTAAGGTTTCCTGTCAACTTGGCTAGGTCAGGATTCTCAGTGGTCTAGCAGTTGAGATGCAGCTATTCTCCATGGTTTGAATTGATATGATAATCTAGTAAAAGGATTAAGGGTGGTACATACCACCTTTGGAGTCCTGGTGTGGCTAACTGCAAGGTTGGCGGCTTAAACCCACTAGTAGCTCATTACACACCCTGTGTGTAATGTGTCAGAACCAACTTGAAGTCACTTGACACACTACTCTTAATCCCATCACCGCCCTGATCTGATCTATCGGAGATTCCCAAGGGTGTGGCATGCAGTGCCTTTTAATCTTATGAGAGAGAAGGATGGAACTACTACCATCAAGATAAAAGAGCCAGGAGTGGAGTGTGCTCTTTAGACCTGGGTTCCCTGCGCTATGAAGCTCCAAGATTCTGAGGAAGATTGGTGCCAAGACACATGGGGAACTCCAAAGAATACTGGGCCTACCAATGCTGAAAGGAGACAAGGATACTCCTCTAGAGGCAGTGCTTTGAATTTGGATTTATAGCCTCCTAAACTGTGAGAAAGTCAATTTCTATTTGTTACAGCTATCCACTTGTGGTATTTCTGTTATAGCAGCACTAAATAACTAAGTAACCAACATTTTAAAGATGTTGTCTTCCTATCTATTATTAGTCATAGTTCATAATTTATTTAGTGGTGGTAGTGGTTGTGTGCCATTGAATCAGTTCCAACTCACAGTGACCAACCCTGTATAGGGTGTCTGAGGCTGTAAATCTTTATGGGAGCAGAAAGCCTCATCCTTCTCTCTTGGAATAACTGACCTTGCAGTTAGCAGTTCAATGAGTAACCATTATGCTAATATATCTTAATAACATTATATAATTTTCCCTTGTAATATATTATGCATCTTTTATTGAATAAGAAAATAAATGGACACCTGGTACTATTAAAAACTGTGTTTTCTTTTAAGTACATTTTTAATAGTTTGCTGATGGTAAACAGACATGTAGGAAACTCCTCTTGTATATTGTTTTATATTCAGCCATTTTACTAAAATATTCTGTTTATTCAAATGATGTAAAGGTAGATTTGGGCTTCCCATAGAAATTATCATGTCAACTAAAAATAGCCTACAGATATGCACAGTTTGTTCTTTTATTCCTAATCATTGGGTCTTTAATTTCTTATTCTTGTTTACTTAGACTAACAGGATTTTAAGTACAATTGTAAAAGGAAATTACACCAAACAATCCCTCTAGTTAACTGAGTTCAGTAATTCATTGCAATGTTGTTGGTTTTGTTATTAAGTGGCATCAAGTCAGTTCTGACTCATAGCAATCCTGAATAGGGTTTCCAAGGAGCAGCTGGTGAGTTTGAATTGACATCCTTGTAGTTATCAGTCCAGTGCTTATTCTATAGCTCCACACCAGGATGCCTATTGCAACAGCAACACTGACCTTAGACATTAATACTCATAGTTATGAGGCTTATTAGGGGAGTTAACAGATTACAATTTAGCATCAGAAATGTTCACAGACCTGGTCTTTGGCCTGCTCAAGTAATGTTACAAAGTTCTTTTAGGCCTACTGATAAATTCCCATAAAACACCATAAGCCTCAGTCTGCAGGCACATGAGTCAGCACACCTAAATTCCCCCAAGTAAACGCCTGGAAGCACCCAAGTCTGCAAGCAAGCCTCCTGCCCCAAATTACTCAGCTTTACTTTCTCCATGGATTGGGAAGCCCACTCTGCTCTGGCTCTTGCTTCTGCTGTTGCTGCTCCTGTATCACTTCTTTACTACTGCTCCAGTACCACAGTTTTGTTTCCCTGGGTAGAGGAGTTTCAATGAGCAGGGATCTAGTGTCAAAAAGCATGCACCACTTCTAACTCTTTCTTCTTTTTGGTAGGGAAATCCCTATGCTTCCTTCTGAGGTGGCTCATTTTAAAACCATGCTAGAGTCCCAAGTTTTTACAATCACAATTAACTTTTATCAATCACAAATGAGTCATATCATCTTATCAGCATCTTTTCCCATCTTTTCTTACCCACACCCATCAAGAAAAAGTTGTTTGGTGGGAGTTACAAGGACTATAGAGCCAATGAAGTAATCCACTGTATCGCCACAGTATTGAATAAAAGTGTAAATAAAAGGTATCCTGGTATCATCCATAAAGTTTGCACATTTTAAAAGTTTATCATTATTTTATATTTTTTATTAAGTTAGGAATTCTCCCTTTGCAGTTAAAATGCAAAAGAGCTTTTTAAAAACCACAAATGGGTTTTAAATATAATAACTTTAAATATGATGACTTTTCTAATTTAGTGATATGATCATATGTTTTTACTAATCCATTAATATGGTGAGGTATTTATGGAATATCTAATGTAAAATCATCTTGTGCTCTTAGAATGGATTCACTTGTTCATGATTTATTACCTTTTCTATCCACTATTGGGTTTGATTTGCTAATAATTTCTTAAAAGATTTATATCTGTGTTCATGAGTTAATTGAATATGTAATCTTTATTTCTCATAGTTTGTTTTGTCTATTTTGATATTAGGATATATTTTCCATGTAAAATAAGTTGGATGTTGTTCCCTTTTTTTCTTTTATAAAGTATTTGTATAAATTGAGATTATGTGGTCCTTGAAAGCTTGGTAGAACTGTTCTATAAAACAGATTTTTATTTACTTTGGGGAAGATTTTAACAGCTGCTTTAACTTTAAAAACAGTCATTAGATAATTCAGTATTCTTTATTTCTTTTTTGAGTAAGTTCTGGTAAATTATGTTTTTTTTAGGAAATCGTCTATTTCTCCAAAGTTTTCAAAAGTGTTGGCCTAGGTGTTGAAAATATCTTAAATCACCTCTTAAAACACTACATTATTTTTATTATGTTCTCTTTCTTATTCATATATTATCTGTCCTTTCTCTCTTGATCAGTACTGCCAGGGATTTGTCTATTTTTTTTTCCAAATAAAAGACTTAATGCCTTTGTATCTTTATTTCCTATTTCATTATTATCTAGTTTTATATTTATTTTTCCTTCTACTTTCTTTGGTTTTATTCTGGTATTTCATTCCTTTTGCTTTATTTGGGCTTATTCTCTCAAATATTTGTATAGTTTCTTAAGATAGTCTCTCATTCATTTTAGCTTGCTTTGTTCCTATTAGGAGCCCTGGCGTCACAGTTGGTTAAGCGCTGTGCTGCTAATAGCAAAATTGGTAGCTCAAAACCACCAGCTGCTCCATAGGAGAAAGATGAGACTGTCTGATCCTGGAAAGATTTATAGTCTCAGAAACCCTAAGTAACAGTATTACTCTGTCCTATGGAGTCACTGTGAGTCAATATAGATTCAACAGCAGTGGGTTGTTTTTTTGTTGTTTTGTTTTTGTTTTTGTTTTTCTCTCTATTATAAGTGTCTAAGTCTATCCCTCAAATGTGACATTTATTGTATTCTAGAAGTTTTGATATAGAGGGTTTTCCTTATATCCAATTCTAGGTATTTGTAAGTTTCCATTGAATGCTTTTTGTCATAGGCCCAAGTGACTGAACTGCTTGCTTTGCAGCCTGACCAAACTGCAGAACCTTTTAAATACTCAGGGTCTCACTCACATTTGGCAGAGTTATGAGTTATTTGGTATATGGCTAGAAGACGTTCAAATATAGTATAAATGTTGCCACCAAAACTCAAAGAAGCCCCTCCTAAGCATTGTGCTTTTTTACTAGTGGTAGGAGCTATGAGATACAGCAACTGGTTTTTCTCTTTGGAGTGGTTAATCCAGTAAGCCTCCAGAAACTTTACTGAGATACCAGGCTCCTGATTTTCGTGAGTTTATCTCCTTCCGGTCAAAGCATCTGTAGTGTCTGCTCACTTTGTCCTATCATTATGATGCTATCACTAATGGTGGACAATCATGATCTCTTGTGGGATTATCAAGGTTCCTGTGTTTCAAATTATGGCAAAAAATAATGTATCATTGAAATAAGATAGAAAATATATGAGTTGCACCTGTCAGATTAAGGAAAATTGCTTCTGATCTTTCTTGCTTAGTGAGAAGAGGGTAAAAAAAGTATTTTCCAAGTTGATAACTGCATACCATGAGCTGAGGAGGTTACACAAGAATTTGTTGCAATCTCCTTAAGAGAGTACATCTGGAATAGCGGCTGTAGTTGGTGTTTCTCACTGATGAAGCTGCACTGTCAGTCTCTTTGTTGTTGTTGTCAGGTGCCATCGAGTCGGAACCGACTCACAGCGACCCCATGCACAGCAGAACGAAACAATGTCCGATCCTGGGCCAACCTCACCACCGCTGCCACACTTGAGTCCATCAATGATGCCACCTGGCTGATCCATCTCGTTGGGGGTCTTCCTCTTTTTCTCTGAAATTAGGCAGTTTATGGTATCACTGTTCTTTGTGCTTCTTTTAGGAGTATAGCACTGTTTTAAGTTTACTACTCTGGTAAATGGAGGCATTTCACAGGCTTCAAATTAATCCCCTTATATAAATTATGACTTTACAGATTGGGGAGTCTCTAGGGGGATTCTTCCAGTTGCCAAGTAATATAATTGGAAAAGGGGAAAATAACTACAGGATGGGTTCACATACACATTGGATCCACTGTGAGATCAAATTCGATTTTGCCATCTAACTCCTATTAGTCCCTGCTTGACCTATCACAGTTTTATAAATCCCAAGGTATTAGCATAACTCAAAGCCAGTGTCCAATGATTTCTATAGCTTTTAGGTATTTCTCTTACCCAGGAAAACAGTTACCCTGGCAAATGACTACAAATGTCTTTGGTGAAAGCTAGAATGAGAGATACATAATAGATACTTGTGGTATACTGAGTCCTTCCTGAAGAGGCTCTTGTTCTGTGAATTGACACAAGTGTATAATTGGGTTGTTGTTGTTGTTGCTAGGTATCATCAAGTTGATTCCAACTTATAACAACCTCATGCAGAAGAAACACTGCATGGTCCTGCACCATCCTCACAATTGCTGTTACACTTGAGCCCATTGCTGCTGCCACTGTGCCAATCCATCTCCTTGGAGGTCTTTCTCTTTTTCACTGACCCTCCACTTTACCCAGCATGATAGCCTTCTCCAGGGACTGATCCCTCTTGATAACATACCCATAGTATGAGAGATGAAGTCTTAACATCCTGGCTTCTAAAGAGAATTCTGGCTATACTTCTTCCACACAGAAATGTTTGGTCTTCTGGCAGTCCATAGTGCTTTTAATATTCTTCTCTAACACCATAACTCAAATGCATCAATTTAGATGGTAAGTGGCCAAAATGGCATATAGGCCTAGTATTACCTTAATTGGTTTTTCATCTATTTTAGTCCAAGGACTTAATAAATAATATTTGTTGTTTTTGTTAGGTGCCATCAAGTTGGTTTTGACTCATTGTTGTTGTTGTTAAGTGCTGTAGAGTCAGTTCTGACTCATAGCAAACTTTGTGGTTCTGACCAACCTTGAAGTCCAGGGTTTAACCTACAGCGCCAAATGAAGCACCAATCCTGCGCCAACCTTACAATTGTTGCTATGCTTGAGCCTATTATTGCAGCTACTGTGTCAATCCATCCCATTGAATGTCTTTCACTTTTTACTGATCATCTACTTTATAAAGCATGATGTCTTTTTCAATGGACTGGTCTCTCCTGATAGCATATCCAAAGTACGTAAGACAAAGTCTCACCATCCTCCCTTCTAAGGAGCATCTTCCAAGACATATTTTTTCCATTCTTCTAGTTGTTGTTGTTATGTGCCATGGAGTTGGTTCTAACTCATAGTGACCCTGTACAGGGTTTCTGAGGCTATAAATCTTTATGGGAGCAGAGAGCCTCATTTTTCTCCCGCAGAACAACTGGTAGTTTCAAACTGCTGCCCTTAAGGTTCGCAGCCCGATTCGTAACCACTACGATATCATTCAATATTCTTTGCTAACACCATAATTCAAATGCATCAGTTCCTCCTAGGTCTTCCCATGACTTGGGGTAGGCATACATTAGTCTCCAAAATGACATCATTCTTTTATAGTTAGCTACTATATAGGTTCCTCTGTAGGTCAAATTATTCTTACTAACCCTTTATCTCTGCTGCTTATTAGAGTAACTCTGATCACCCTGTCTCTGATGATTAAGTATTGTCACTTGATATCTGAAACTGCGCTGAAGGCATTGGCAAAAAATAAAAGGTTCTAGGAACTGATGGAATACAATTTGAAATGTTTTAACAAACTGATGCAGTATCTGTCCACCATGGGTGATCCTGATGATACTTAAAATACTGGTAGCATAGCTGCCAGTGTAACAGCAACATATGGTACAATAAACTGAAAGACAAGTAGTGTCACAGGTAGCTATGACTAAGCAGTATCATGATAAAGGAAGAAATTATTGAAGCTGAATGTTCCAATTATTAATGGATATTTTCAACTGTTTCTTCTCATTTTTAGTTGGGTCCTATCAGCAAATGAGGATCTCAAAAGTTTTCTTCTATCTACATCATTAAGATCAACTGTACTTTAAAGGGATTCCTGGTCTGGCACTGAAGGATCAGCACCGGACTGCTAACCTCAAACCCAGCAGCCACTCCATGGAAACCCTATACAGGGTCTCTATGACTCAATGGTACTTAACAACAATTACTACTACTTTAAAGAGGCAGAACTTCTCCAGTCATTTGGGTTCCTTCCAACCTGAGGGTTTCATCTTCTAGTACTTATTAGACATTTTGCTGCTATTCATAAATTGGTTAACCTTTCAGAGGTGGTTCCCTCCTCCTAGTCTGTCTTAGTCTGGAAGCTCTGCTAAAATCTGTCCAACATGGGTGACCCACTGGTATCAAAAACACCAATGACATAGTTTCCAACATCACAGCAACACACAAGCCAATATAGTATGACAAAGAGACAGATGAGTGGTGGAGTGTAAAGTGAGAGGAGTGATCTTAAAATAATAGATTGACTGGAAACAGGAAACACATAGAGGAAGCCAGATAAGTGATGTTAGGGATCTCAATCAATGAACTGACACAAAATCTGTATGAATTGTTGACTGTAAAACTTATGATCTTATCTTAAATTTTCACCTGATTTACAATATAAAGTTAATAAAATAAAAGCATAGAGAACAGTTATTTGTAGTCATGGTTGTACATTAGAAAATTTTAGGCAGTTTTTTAAATTAAGATTTTGGGGACCTATTTTCAATAACCTCACATGCATGCGAAAGCTGGACAGTGAATAAGGAAGACTGTAGAAGAATTGATGCTTTTGAGTTATGGTGTTGGAGGAGAATATTGAAAGTGTCATGGGCTGCCAAAAGAACCAACAGATCCATTTTGGAAGAAGTGCAGCCTGAGTGCTCCTTGGAGGCCAAGATGGCCGAACTTCTTCTCTCATCCTTTGGACATAATGTAAGGAGGGACCATTTGCTGGAGAAGGATATCATGTTTGATAAGGTGGAGGGTCAGAGAAAAAGAGGAAGATCCCAATGAGATGGATTGGCCAAGTGGCAGCATTGATGGACTGAAGTGTGGCAACAATAGTGAGGTTGGTCCAGGATTGGGCAGTGTTTCGTTCTGCTGTACATACGGTCGCTATGAGTCGGTAAAAACTCTATGGCACCTAACAACAAAAACCAACATAAATTCTTATTTAATTGGCCCAGGATGAAGCATGAGCCTGAATTAAAATAAAATCTTCCCTAGATATTCTAATGTGCAATCAGTGTTGGGAACCAGTACTGAAGGCTATGCTTTCATACTAATACGGAGCTTCTGAGGTGTATTTTAAGCTCTACATGTAAATTTTTATATGGTGGGTTATAGGTGGGTTGGAGTCCTGGTGTGGTGCTGTGGGTTAATGTGCCAGATGGCCAAGCCATTTGAACTGCAAGGTCAGTGGTTCAAGCTCACCAACCGCTCCTCGGAAACCCTATACAGAGTCGCTATGGTTCGGAACCGACTTGATGGCACTTAACAATAGCAATATAGGTGGGTTATAGGTGACATTTTGCTTTCTGGAAGAAACAGACTGGATACATAGTTTAGGATAGAATAGTGGGGAGAGCTTATGAATGTGGGAAACATATTAGTCCAGGTTTGAAACTGTGAGTGGCTATGAGAATGCATACTTCCTTGAAAGGAAAAGGAATAGTTGAGAATAGGTGGCAACAATTTTTGTGGTAAAAAGCTTCTAGTAGCTAGTGGTTATGAATCAAGCTGCTAACCTCAGGGTCAGCAGTTCAAAACTACCAGCTGTTCCATGAGAGAAAGATAAGGCTTTCTGATCCTGTAAAGATTACAGCCTTGGAAACCCTGTACAGGGTCGCTATGAGTTGGAACCAACTCCACGGCACATAACTACCAACAATTTTGGTAGTATAGAAGTTTCTGAACTTCAGAAACATTTTAAGGTTATAAATCATCCTGCTCAGGTAGTGATGCAAGTGGGTGTATCTCTGTGTCATGGCAACTGGCACTTCAGAGTAGCCAAATAAAATCTTCATCTCATCTCTGTATTTTTACACCTACCTTAGAAGAAAGGAAATCTTGTAGTACAGTGGGTTAAGCTTTGGTCCATGGTTCAAATGCACTAGACACTCTTTTGAAGAAAATTGAGGCTTTCTGCTTCCATAAAAACTTACAGTTTCAGAAACCCTATGGAGTAGTGCTACTCTGTTCTATATGAATTAGGACTGACTCAGTGGCAGTGGGTTCTTTTTGTTTAGTTTGGTTTGGGCTTAGGAGAACACTAGAGAAAAATCTTATAAGGGGTTGGATCCAGAGTTATCTATCAAACCACTGATTCCTAATCTTTACCCTTGCCTGTTTTTCACTCATAATGTGGTATAGAATTAGAGTTCTGTGCTCAGTGAGGCCCTTAGGAGTATAGAAGTAAAGTTCACAGGAGAATTGTAGCAAACAGGGTGAGGAAGGTTCTTGGTGCAATTAAAATCAATATACTTCAAAAAACAAATTCTAAAACAATTGACTCATGGAGTGACACTGCATGATCAGCCCTGGACTGCGAACCACAAGGTCAAGTGGTTCAAACTCACCAGCTGCTCCTCGGAAACCCTGTTGTTGTTGTCAGGTGCCATCGAGTCAGAACCGACTCATAGCAACCCCATGCACAGCAGAACGAAACAATGTCAGATCCTGATCCTGGGCCAACCTCACTACCGCTGCCACACTTGATGCCATCAATGATGCCACCTGGCTGATCCATGTCGTTGGGGGTCTTCCTCTTTTTCTCTGACCCTCCATCTTACCCAGCTTGACAACCTTCTCCAGCAACTGTTCCTAGACAGGGTCATTATGTGTCAGAACCAACTTGACAACACTTAACAAGATTTTTGAGAACTCATTACTTATTTTGTCTTTGCATGAATGCTCATTTTTGCTGGAAGTATATTCTTTTCTGATCTACAATCTATAACGTTGATATTTCTCTTTTCATTTACCCCTCAGCCTGTCCTTCGTAAAGACTATCATGTATGTCATATTAGCAGTGGCTGTGAAATGGACTATTTTCCACTACTGGCTAAAATAGACCAAAATATGGAAAATAAAATTAGATTCAAAAATTTAATTTGAAGCAGATACCTATGAATAATTTATGTGTCCTTACTTTATAACATAATAATTAAGTTACCATTGATTTATTATCAAAATTTAAAGTATGTTTAATGGTACCACTTTATCTATACATTTAAAATGAAAATATCAATCAAAGGTGTCATTAAATATAATTTTACCTTACTGTATATTTCAAAGTCCATGGACTATTTTATTCCAGTGCTCCTAATCTCTTAATTTGGCTAAAAAAAAAAAAAGACATGACTAAGAAGTGACATGATAAATAATTTAAGGCATATCACTTTTATGCCATAATCATGACAAGAGAAGTAAAAGATGATCTAAAGTAGCAGAGGTTCTAAAATGCTAAGAAGGTACTACCATTCTTCCTACCACCCCCCCTCCCCCCACACACAGTATTTACCTATTTATTTAGAGCCTCTTTGATTTTTTCCATCACAGTTTAGTAATGTTTCACATATTAGATTTAGTAGTGTTCCACCTATTACATTATATCACAGTATTAAAATTTTAGTGCTATTATAAAGTATATATAT
>NW_006408677.1:8001724-8013469 GCF_000296735.1 Chrysochloris asiatica | reverse complement strand
ATATATATACATTCATTTCTGATGCACTTTATTGTGTATTTTGTGCTTACACCTATTTCAAGTTCTAAGTGATTTTCCTTCCATAGCCTTTAACCCAGCATACTTGGACATTCTTACTGTGTTTTAATGTAGGTTGTACAGGGATTTTTATTCCCTTAGGATATGAAACATATCAGTTACTTAATTTTTATTTTAAATGTTGCCTTGTGAGCTGTCATCATGGAGCAAGTCTGGTACACAAGGTAATTTTGTTTCCCAGAAGTCCTTGCCAGCGTTCATGGCTACTGCATACCCACATGTGCTGCTACTGTTGTAGCAATAACACTTTAAAGGAGCCCAGATTATTATATTTAAATAGAAGAGAACTCTTTATTGATATAAATGCTTTATACAAATTGGAATGAAATACTAAAACCACAAATTTGGCTTTTCTTATCTGTGTACATAAAATTGAGCCTAATCAACTGGCAACACCTTCTTGGGAAACTGAGTATTCTTTGTGGCTCGAGGCAGAGTGCCTTCCTTTGAAGAATGAAGACACTGAGAATGAGAACCATGCTCAGGATTAGTATTGAATCCCAGGACTCCTGACTTTCAATCCTGTACTTTACTCTCTATTTTGTGTTTTAACTCATTGTCACAGAGTCAATTCCAACTCATGGTGACCCCATGTGTGTCAAAGTAGAACGGTATTTTTAAAAAAAGCTTTTACTGTGAATTGAGTGATTGTTTACATGGGATTTACACTCTACCTATTGTATTTTGTTTCATTACAATGATTACAATCTCATACACATATCTGTTAACAGTGTTTGCTTCTATTCCCTCTGTTGTTTTTTATATACACAGAAACACATAGGAATATATAGTTGTTTAAACAACCGAAGGGCACATTTTGCAAGCTAGCCTTCTGGCCAGCAGCACACAGCCAGCCTTTCTCTTTCCATGAGTCTATCTCTCCATATCCTCATCTCTGCCTTCATCTCTGGCATTGCTACTTCTCTGGTTAGGGTCACACATTCTGCTCATGCTCTTCTCCCTTGATGGTCCTAGAATGTAAGGTTGACTACTCCCCTCTTTTTGCTATACAGCTTCTACCTTTACAGTAGTGACAATTGCAATTAGTCATGATAACAATTACTCACTATTGAATAAAATGAATCCTATCCTGTCTCCTTTCACCAGACCCATCTAGATAAGATGAAAACTATTCAGTGGGGATTCTACCTTCCCATACACACTCTGAAATTAAACTCCCTCTTGAAAACTTGTGAAAGCCACTTCATGCCTTTACAGCCCGGCCACCCACCCATTTTAGGTAGCCAATGTCTAATTTTCCTGACCCTATCAATCCTGTGTATAGAGGGGACAGGTTTGATCCTGATGCGAAGACTCCATCCCTATTGGTTGGTACTTTAAAAAAATGCATTTTATTGTGAATTGAATGATAGTTTACGTGGGAGAACATTGGTTTTAAACTCATTCTATGGTATTTGGTTTCATTGCAATGATTACAATATCCTCCTTGCATCATCATTCAATAGTATTTGCTTCTTTTCCCTCTTTTTTTTTTTTTAATGTACACAAAAATATTCAGGAATAGATAATCATTGATACAACTAAAGGGCACATTCTACAAGCCTGCCTCCTGGCTGCCAGCACACAGTCTTTCTCTTTCCATGAGTCTAGAGTCCTCAGCTTCTCTATTTCTCCATGTCGTCATCTTTGCCTCCATATCTGGTATCACTGCTTCTCTGGTTAGGGTCACACATTCCACTCATGCTTTTCTCCTTGAGGGTCTTAGGGTCCTCTGTTCCTGGAATGTAAGATTAACTACTCCCCCCTGTATGTTACAAAACTTCTACCTTTACAGTTGTGACAACCGCAATTAGTCATGATAACAATTACTTACTATTGAATTATAAAAATCTTGTCCCCATCTCCTTTCACCAGACCCATGTAGACAAAATGAAAACTATTCAGTGGGGAGTCTACCTTCCTCTGCACAATCTGAATCTAAATTCCCTCTTGAAAACTTGTAAGCCAGCCACTTCATGCCTTTATACACTCTCTCTCCCAATATAGTTAGCCAATGTCTAAGTTGCCCATTACTATCAACATTGTATACCAAGGGGATAAGCTTGAGCCTTGATGTGAAGGCTCCTTCCCTCTCAGTTGGTATTTCGAGCTACTACATCCATAAATATATGTCAAGTTAATCAAATTGTAGCAATTTACACTTGTTTCCATTATCAAATTTTTTTATATTCCTCTAGTCTTGTTCTGATCATCAAGCCATTGAAGCTAGGACAAATGGGTACCATCTGCAAGTTTGGGCATTCTTGTGCATCTTGCCCCACTTCATATCAGCTGGACACTTCACTCTCAGCTCTGACCCTCCATAGCTAGGTCAGTGTTCATGGAGTCAGGAGTTCCCAAGTCTCCCCAAACTTCAGACAAACCAACCCTTCCTTTTATAGCTCTTATTTCAAAGTTGACAGGAATCTATGGAATGTGGTCAGCTAGCCAATATCTTCATTACTACCTTTCCCCCATTTCCACCCATGTAGAACAACATGATCACCAGCAAGCTTACATGCCTGCTCATGTGTTCCTTTTGAATTTCAATCTTGGAGGAGGGGTTAGTTCTGAAGGGACTTGATTGTTTGCCTTCCTGGCTCCCTGACAAACAGCTTGCATGCTCTTGTAATAGCCAAACAGACTGCCCTTTTTGTTTTTGTTTTTTTCCCATAGGTAATTTTTCCAAGAAATACCTTTAATTCTTATAGACACTCTGAGTTGGTCTGCATGTCCTTTCAAGTGGGAATGTATCACCTCAGAAGGTTCTGCATGGGGCTTAGGATTCCACCTAAGGTCCTATACACTACAAAGGCTATGCAAGAAGCCTATTTCACTGGGCAAGTTCTAGAACCCCTTTTAGGTATTTCAATGAGTTATAGGTTGAAGATGGGCTTATAAGCTTTCTGTAATAATATTTCCTGATATTCCTTTCTATCTCACTCAAGTGTCTATTTTACAATAGTAGGCAATGGAAACAAATATCCATAAGACAGTCAAACATCTTAACATTATTTCCCCTCTTTCACCCATTCAGACTGTGCCTCAATCCCTATATGGCAGAGCACTGTTGTTCCAAGGTTGAGTATACATCACTGTTTACCTCTGGGCCATTTAGTCCATGCAAACATACCTAAGTGTTCCCCTATCTACCTTGATTTTCCATCCCTGTCTTCCACCCTACCTTGTACTTAGCATCCCCCTTCCTTGTATATGGTCTTCCCCAACACCTGAGCTATGATGTAACTATCCCCTAACCTGTACTCTATCATCCCCTTCCTCCCAACCCTGGTAACCAACAAAGAATTTTCTTTTGTCCTCAAGTCTCATCTATGTTATGAGGTAGTTTACAGCTTTATTGGTATTCTTCAAGATAGCATAGTATTCCATTGTGTGTATGTACCAAAGTTTATTTATCCATTATTTATTTCATTGTTGGGTACTTAGGTTATCTCCATCATTTTGCTATTGTGAATAGTGCTGCCATAAACATTGTTGTGCATGTATCTACTTATGATCCGGTTCACATTTCTTTTTCTTTTTTTTTAAGTTTTTATTGTGAATGATGTGATAATTTACATGGGAGAACATTAGCTTTACATTCATCCTATTGTATTTCATTTCATTGCAATGATTACAATCCCATCAAACAATCAAAGGGTACACCCCACAAGCCTAACCCCCAGCCGCCAGCACACAGCCCCTCTCCCTCTCTGGGTCTAGAGTCCCCAGCTGCTCCATCTCTCCACAACAATAGATTGTTTATTTTAACAAGAAAACTTTTTTTTTTTTTTTTTTAACTTTTTACAGCATTGGTCTCATACCATGTTTGTCCTTTTGTGATAGACCAATTTCACTTGGCATAATGTCTTCAAGGTTCAACCACGTTGTGAGGTATTTCATAAATTCATCATTATTCTTCAGTGTTTTGTAGTATTTCATTGTGTGTACATACCAAAGTTTGTTAACCATTCTTCTGTTGATGGGCATTTAGGCTGTCTCCATCTTTTTGATATGTCTCTTGTAGACAGCATATTGAAGGATCCTATTATTCTCTCTGCTTTTTATGTTTCTTGACTGGTACATTTAATCCATTTGCATTCAGTGTAATTATCAATAGGTATGAATTGATTGTTGTATTTTTCTGCGAGGTATTTGTGTGTGTGGTGCTGGAGTCTATGTTCCACATAATTTTCTCTGCTGAGTTTGTGGTTTTTCTTTTCATTTTCATTTCTGTTGTGTTAATGTTTACTAAATCTTTCAGATCTTCCTCTTTTTTGTTTTGATGAGCAGGTGTATTATTTTTATTTGAGCTTACCCTGTAATTTGCTCATTTTTTCCCTGCTTCCAAGCAGTCTGTTTTATCTTGAAATCTACCTGAGTTCCTTGCCATTTGAAAGTTCTGTATCTACACTATTCCCTCTTTTTGCTTTGTAGTTGACTTCATTATACATTGACATCTCTGGTTCCCTCTTTTCAGTCTTGTAGGTTTTACTTTAAATACCTCTATATCAAGCTCAGAAGCAGCTTCTCGGAAACTCTATACAGGGTCGCTATAGGTCAGGATTTACTCAACGGCAGTTAACAACAACCACAACATATCTGCATTTAGTTCTAGGAGGTATTGCTATGTATGGCAATCTCAGGTTGTTGTCTGCTATTGTAGGTTCTCAGTCCAAAGAATACCCTTCAGCATTTTTGTAAAGTTGATCTAGTCCTTACAAATTCCTTAATTTCTGTTTATCCAGAAGTGGACTAATTACACCATTGTATTTGAGGGACAGCTTGGTTGGCAATTTTTTTTTTTTTTTTTCTTTTAGAGATTTGTATATGCCATCCCATTGCCTTCTTGTCATGGTTTCTGTTGAGAAATCAGAGCTTAGTCTTGTTGGTTCTCCTTTGTAGGTAATGTTTCTTTTCTCCCAAACTGTTCTCGGGATTCTTTCCTTGTCTTTGATTTTGGAAAGTTTGATTATGATATGTCTTCGTAATTTTCTTTTATGATCTATCCTGTTTGTGGATCTTTCAGGTATCTTGTATGCTTATCTTCTCATCTTTCATGATGCTAGGGAAGTTTTCCTCCAACAATTCTTTGACAATGTTCTCTGTGCTTTTCTTTTCCTGTTCTGGAATTACACTTACCTGTAAATTGTTCCCCTTCATGGTGTCCCACATAGCTGTTAGGTTTTCTTTGGATTCTTTCATTCTTTATTCTGATTGTTCTTATAACATACTAGTATTGACAGATTTATCTTCAAGCTCACTAACTGAGTCTTCCATTGCTTCACATATACTCCTTTGCCTTTTTATGTATTGTCCATTTCTGAGATCTTAATATTAATATTCTACATGTCTAATTGCAGTTTTTTTGTTGTTTCAAAACTTGCATTTATTTTGCCTGTTTGTTCTTTTAGTATTTTCCTGAATTCTTCTAAAATTTTATTGTGGTCTCTTTGATTTCTTTGATCTTTTTATCAATCCTTTGAAGGCACCTAAGTCACATGTTTTTAAATTATTTTTCAGTCTCCATTACCTTCTTCAGAAATGTTTTCTGGTTCTTCATCTTTGCCATTTGTTTGAGTCATTCTTTCTTGTTTCTTCATGTGAGCTAAAATCATCTGTTGTCTCTGGGGCATTGTAGGGTTGTCTTATTTGTAAAAACAAACAGTGCTGTTGTTGGCTGGCTCGCATTTCTTATGGATTTATACCAAATTGAGGAATTGTTAGGTCATAAGTTGTTTCTATTTCCAACTTTCTAAGGAAGTGCCATACAATTTTCCAGAGTGATTGAACCATTTTACAGTTCCACTAGCAATGTAGGAGAGTCCCAGTCTCTCCATGGCCTCACCAGTATTTTCTGCTTTATTGAACGTCACTGTTATTACTGGTGTGAGATGATATCTCATTATTGTTTTGATTTTCATGTGTCTAGTGTGGCGCTGTGGGTTAATGCACTAGATTGCAAAGTCACTTTGAACCTCAAGGTCAATGGTTCAAGCTCCTCAGAAACCATATACAGTATCACAGTGGCTTGGAATCAACTCGAGAACACTTAAAAACAAAAACAACAAATGATTAATGATCATGAACATTTCTTCATGTGTTTGTTGGTTGCCCAAATCTCCTCCTTGGTGAAGTGTCTGTTCATGTCCTGTGTCCATTTTTAAATTGAGTTGTTTGCCTTTGTCTTGTGAAGGTATTGTAGTTTCCTATAGGTTTTAGAAATTAGTCCCTTGTCTGATATGTCATTGAAAAGGATTTTTTTTTTTCCCATTCTTTTGGCTCCCTTTTTACTCTTTTGGTGAAATCCTTTGATGTACATAAGTTTCTAATTTTTAGTGCATCCCAATCATCTATTTCATCTTCTTTTGTTTTGCAGTTCTCTCAATGTTTGATAGCCCATGTGTGCCTTTAAATGTGTCCCTATTTTTTCACTGATAACCTTTATGATTCTGAGATTAACATTCAGTTCTTTAATTCATGTTGTGTTGGTTGTTTTTTTATGTTTTGAGATAAAGGTCTTATTTCATTCTTTTTGCATATTGATTTCCAGTTTGCCAGCACCATCTCTTAAAGAGACTATCTCCTCCCCATTCAATGTACTTTAGCTCTTTGTCAAAGATCAGTTGGCTGTATGTGGATAGGTTAATTTCTGGATTCTCAGTTCTGTTCCACTGATTTATGTATCTTTCATTTTACCAGTGCTAGTCCTCTATTGACCACTGTAGCCATATTATAAATTTTGAAATCAGGGTGTGAGAGGCTTCCAACATTGTTCTTCTTCTGAAGCAGTGCTTTGCTTGTCCTGGGATTCTTTCCATTCTATATAAAGTTTGTAATAGTTTTTTCCATATCTTTAAAGAATGTTGTTGGAATTTGGATTGGGATTGCATTATATATGTAGCTTGTTTTGGGTATTTATGACATTTTCACTGTGTTCAGTCTTCTTATCCAGGACCATAGTATATTCTTCCATTTCTGTAGATCACATTTGGTTTATAGTTTTCTTTGTACAAGTCTTTTGTTTCTCTGGTAGGGTTTATTCATAAATATTTCATCCTTTGGGTGGCTATTGTAGATTATATTGCTTTCCTAATTTCCCTTTCAGTACTGTCATTATTAGTATAGAGGAATCCAACTGATTTTTGTATGCTGATCATATACCCTGACACTTTGCTGAATTTTCCAATGAGTTTTAGTAGTTTTTTTGATGAGTCTTTGGGTTTTTTCTATATAAAGGATCATACCATCTGCAAATACAGAGAGTTTTACTTTTTCTTTGCCAATTTGGATTTCTTTAGTTTCCGTATCTTGCCTCATAGCTCTGGCTAAGAATTCTAAGGCAATATTGCATAAGAGTGTTTCTAAAGGGCATCCTTGTCTGGTTGCTGTTCACAAGGGAAAGGCTTTCTGTTTCTCTCCATTGAGATTGATGTTGGCTTTTGGTTTTGAATATATGCTCGTAATTATGTTGAGAAATGTCCCTTCAATTCTCACTTTGTTGAGGGTTTTTATCAGCAATGGATGTCGGATTTCGTAAAATGTCTTTTCTGCATCAACTGATATGATCATGTGGTTCTTTTTCCTTTTTTTAATATTTATTTGGTGGATTACATTGATTGTTTTTCTAATGTTGAACCATCCTTGCATCCCTGATATAAATCCCACTTGGCCATGATGTATTCTTTTTTTGATGTGTTGTTGAATTCTGTTGGCTAGGATTTTGTTGGGAATTTTTACATTGATGTTCATGAGCAATATTGATCTATAATTTTCTTTCTTTGTGATATGTTTCCCTGGTTTTGGTATGAGGTTATGTTTGCTTCATAAAATGTATTAAGAACTTTCCCAGCCTTTTCTATATTCTGGAAAAAATTGAGTAGAATTGGTGACAGCTCTTCCCTGAATGTTTGGTAAAACTCACCAGTGAAGTCATTTGGACCTGAACTTGTTGTGGTTAGGAGTTCTTTGATGACCTAATTAATTTCTTTTGTTATAAATTAGTTCAAGTTTTCTTCTTCACTCAGTGTAGGTTGTGTTTTCTGAAAATGTATCCATCTCCTCGAGGTTTTCAAATTTGTTGGAGTACAACTCTACATAGTTTTCTGTTAGTATCCTTTTTATTTCCATTGTTTCTGTTGTGACATCTTCTATGTGATTTCTTATGAATGCTTTGTGCCTTCTCCCTCTTTTCTTTTGTTAGGTTTGTCAATGGTTTGTTAATTCTATTAAATTTTTGAAGAACCAGATTCTTGTCCTGTTGATTCTTTCCATAGTTTTCTATCTCATTTATTTCTGCTCTAATCTTTATTATTTTATTTCTTTTGGTGGCTGTAGGTTCCCTCTGTTGGTCTGTTTTTAATTGTTGCAGACGCTGTGTTAATGTGTTAATTTTGGTTCTTTCTTCTTTTTGAATGTGTACAGTTATTGCATAAATTGTCCTCTCAGCACTGCTTTTGCCATGTTCCAAGGATTTGGGTATGTTGTGTTTTCATTCTCATTTGTTTCTAGGAACTTTGTGAGTTCATGTTTAACTTCTTCTACTACTCAGTCGCTTTTCAGTGGGGGTGTTATTCAATTTCCATGTATTTGACTTTATTTCTTTGGTCTTCTTATTGTTGATTTCTAATTGGATAGCATTGTGGTCTGAGAAGATGCTTTGTAGTATTTTCATATTTGTAAATTTATGGCAGTTTGTTTTGTGGCCTAACACATGGTCTATTCTGGAGAATGTTCCTTGTGCACTGGAAAAGAATGTGTATTGTGCTGTTGTTGGGTTGAATGCTGTGTACACACCTATGAGGTCAAGTTGATTAATTACCTTGTTTACATCCACAGTGTTTTTGTCAAGCTTTCTTCCGGTTGTTTGATATTTTTTGGAAGTGGTGTATTAAAATCTCCCACTACTATTGTAGATTTTTCTATTTCTTTCTTCAATTCTATTAGGGTTTGCTTTTTATATTTTGGGGTTCTTTCTTTGGGAGCACAGCTATTTATTATGGTTATGTCATCTTGTTCAATTGACCCTTTAATCATGAGATAATGCCCTTCTTTACTTCTTCTGCTGGTTTTACCTTAAAATTTATTATATCAGGGATTAATATTGCCACTTGTGTTCATTTTTTGGTGCAATTAGCTTGGTATATTTTTTCCTTTTTTTAACTTTTAATCTGTTTTTGTCTTTGTGTGTAACATGTGTTTCTTGTAGACAGAATGTTGAAGAATCTGCTTATTTATTTTTTTAATCCATTCTGCTACTCTCTGTCTCTTGATTGATGTGTTTAATCTGTTGACATTCAGAGTAATTATCAATAAATATGAATTAATTGCTGCCATTATGTTTGTTTTTTGTGGTGCTGCTGGTTTCTTTGTTCTGCATGCCTTCCTGTGCTGAGTTCATGTTTTTAGTACATTTCCTTGTCAGTTTCTTCATAGTTTAATGTTTACATGTTCTTCTTGGACTTTATTTTACTTGATATGTGGTGAAGTATTAATTTTCTTTGAGGCTACCCTATAGTCTATTAATTTTTTCCTCCATTTATAAGCATCTATTTTATCCTGAAATCTACCTGGCCTCTTCACCACCTGGATCTCTGTTCCAATGTTCTTCCTTTCTTTCGCATTATAATTGTTTTTATCATAGACTGACATCCCAGATCCTCTGAATTTGTTCTTGTAGTTTTGTTCTGTTCTGGACTCTTCTATCTGTCTAGTGAGTTCTGAGTGGTGTTGCCACATATGTCAATCTCTGGTGTCTGTTCTTGTTGGTTCTCAGTCCAAAGGATTCCCTTTAGGATGTTTTGAAGTACTGGGTTGTCTTTGACAATGTCCCTTAGTTTTTGTTTATCCTGGAATCTTTTTTATTCCACTGTCATATTTAATTGACAGCTTTTCTGGGTAGATGATTCTTGGTTGGCAGTTTTTTCTTTCAGGATTTATATATATATCCCCATTTCCTTCCTGTCTTCCTGGTTTCTGTTGAGGGTTCAGAGCTTAATCTTACTTGTTTGCCTTTGTAATGAACACTTCTCTTTTTCCTGGCTGCTTTCAGGATTCTCTCCATGTTTTTGAATTTGGAGAGCTTGATTATAATATGTCATGGTGATTTTCTTTTGGGATCTATCCTTCCTGGTGTTTGTTGAGCTTCTTGAATGCTTCACTTCTCATCTTTCAGGATGTTAGTGAAATATTCTTCTAGCTGCTTCTCAACTATCTCTTCTGTGGTATCCTGTTCCTGGATTCCAATAATCCTCAGTTTGCTCCTATTCATTTTGTTCCACATGGATCTTAGGATTTCTTCTAAAGTTTTTAAAATCTTTTTCTGCTTGCTTTTCTATTTTAGCATTATTAAGAGATTTGTCTTCAATCTCTCTGGTTCTGGCTTCTATCTCTTTAATTATACTCCTTTTCGCTTTCAGTGTACTGTCCATTTTTGATATTTTATTATTAATCATGTGGACCTCTTTTTGCAGGTTTTAAATTGTTTCCAATGCTATTTGTATCTTATTTGATTGTTCCTGTAGCTCTTTCCTGACTTTTTCCTTATTTTTCTCAACCCATCTATGGAGTATATAGATGTACTTCAATATCATTCTGTTGAATTCCTTATGCGGCAGTTCCAAAGCCTGCCCTCCTCCCTAAGAGAATTCTAGGTCTAACTGCAGCGACTTTATCTTTTTTCTGGACATGAGCTGAGATTACTCTGTTGTTTTTTGGTGAGGATTTTTCAATAATTAAATGTAGTTTCAATAATTATATGTGTGTATGTTAGTGTATTATTAACTTTCTGATTGCCTCCTGGTAGATGGTATCAGGAGATAGACTTCCCTTTCACTTTTCTTATTACTCAAACTTGGAGTAATTTTAGCAAGTGTTGGTTGTGTATGCTACTATTATGTATAACAGCTGGTATTGTCCCTTGACCAGATGATGTGAGATTATAGGCTATTATTTTAGCTTGGATTCTTCTTCTTGTTGTTGTTACATGCCATCAAGTTGGTACCAACCCATAGCGACCTTATGCACAGCAGAATGAAACACTGCCCGATCCTGGGCCAACCTCACTGCTATTGCCACACTTGAGTCCATCGATGCTGCTACTTGGCCAATCCATCTTTTTGGGGGTCTTCCTCTTCTTCTCTGACCCTCCACCTTACCAAACATGATCTCCTTCTCCTGAAAATATGTCCAAAGTATGAGAGATGAAGTTTGGCCTTTTTGGCCTCCAGAGAGCACTCTGGTTGCACTTCTTCCAAAATGGATCTATTGGTTCTTTTGGAAGCTCCTCCAACATCATAACTCAAAAGCATCAATTCTTCTACAGTCTTCCTTATTCACTGTCCAGCTTTCGCATGCATATGAGGTGCACCTTAGTCCTCAAGCTGACATCTTTGCTCTTCAACATTTTATAAAGGTCTTGTGCAGCAGAGTTGCCTAATGCAATATGTTGTTAGATTTCTTGACTGCTGCTACCGTGAGCATTGATACTTGATCCAAGAAGAATGAATCATGGACAATTTCAATCTTTTCTCCATTGATAAGAATGTTGTTTATTGGTCCAGTGGTGAGAATCTTTGTTTTCTTTACATTGAGATGTAATCCATACCGAAGGCTGTGCTCTTTGATCTTCATCAGTAAATATTTTAAGTCCTCTTCACTTTCAGTAAG
>NW_006408677.1:8000709-8001479 GCF_000296735.1 Chrysochloris asiatica | reverse complement strand
CTCTGCTTTCAGCCAAGATCCATCAGACATCTGCAATGATATCCCTCATTCTGAATCCGGCTTGAACCTCTGGAAGTTCTCTGTTAATGTATGATTGTAGCCATTTGTGTATTACCTTTAGCAAAACTTTACTCACATGGGATATCAAAGAGATTGTCTGATGATTTCTGCATTCCAATGGGTCACCTCACTTTGGAATGGACACAAATATAGATCTCTTCCAATTAGTTAGCCAGATATTTGCCTTCCAGATTTCTTGGCAGAGATGAGTGAGTGCCTCCAGTTCCACCTCACTTTCTTGAAATTTTTTCCATTTTTATTCCATCAATTCCTGGTGCCTTTTTCTTTGCCAATTCCTTCAATGCACCTTGGGCTTCCTCCCTCAGTATCATTGGCTCTTGATCATATGCTACCTCTTGAAATGGTTGAACATTAATCATTTCTTTTTGGTACAGTGACTCTGTATTCCTTCCATCTTCTATTGATGCTTTCTTCATCATTCAATGATTTGCCCAGTAAATCTTTCAATAACGAAAGTTAAGGCTTGATTTTTTTTCTTCAGTTTCCTCAGCTTGAGAAATGCTGAGCATGTTCTTCTTTTTTTATTTTCTGATTCCAAATCTTTGCACATTTTGTTGTTATATCTGGTTTTATATTCGTGTGCTGATATTTGAAATTTTCTGTTCAGCTCTTGGACCTCCTCATTTCTTCCATTTGCTTTAGCATCTCTATGCTGGAGAGCAAGTTTCAGTGTCTCTTCTGATATCCAT
>NW_006408677.1:7985590-7999885 GCF_000296735.1 Chrysochloris asiatica | reverse complement strand
TTATGTATTCCATTTCATTTTTGACAACTTCCAATTTTCCCAGATTCATACTTCGTATATTCCATGTTCTGATTTTCAATGGATGTTTACAACTGTTTCTCTTCATTTTGAGTTGTTCCCCATCAGCAAATGAAGGTCCCGTGGGTTTTTCTCCCACAAACTTTACTCCATTCAATTTATCATGGAGTATCATGAGGCAGCTCTTCCCCAGTCACATTCTGAGTGCCTTCTAACCTGAGGGGCTCATTTTCCGGCACTATATCTCACTGTATTTCTCTGCTATTCATAAGGTTTTCAGTGACTAAATATACAGAAGTAGTTCATATGTCTTTCTTCCTAGTCTGTCTTTGTCTGAAAGCTCATCTGAAACCTGTCCACCATGGGTGACCCTGCTGGTATTTAAAATACCTGTGGCATAGCTTTCAGAATCACAGCAACTCACAAGCCACCACAGTACGACAGACTGATAGACGAGTGGTGGCCATTTGGTTTTAAGTGGAAACTGTCACTTTAAATTTTGAGATCTGTGCACATGCATAATAAAACTCTCCAGTGGTGGGGGTGGTGTGTTCATTCACTCAGGCTTCCCCTTTAGTCACCAGAATGGAGGCACACAGACAGTGAGAGACCAATGAACAGATACCAAAAAAGAATGTCCACACCTGTATCTCCGCTGTTCTGTCAGGCGTTTGTGGCTGTTCTGATCCTTTCCCTGCTTAGTCTCTCCTTAGATGGTGGCTCCAGGAGTAGCTGAGCATTTTGAATTAGAAATCAATGGCTTTATTGATTCTGCTACAAATTCCCCTAGCTGTAAGCCTTCCAAGCTTCTAAATATTCCTTTATATGTGGTTCAGAGTTTTAGCACCATCCCCTGAGCCTGCTTGGTCTGGTGTTCTGTCTTGTTACTGATGGAGCTCCTCACTGCACATCTACCCAATCCACCATCTTGTTTCAGAAAATGTAGCTTGGCTATATATCCACAATTGCTGTCTTTTCTTGGGTAATGTAGAGAGAGAAAGAACCCCTCCCAAGGTAAAAGGGAGACAAAAAGAAGAAAAAAAAGTCATAGCAAAATACGAGTAAGACTTTGACGACCCTTTTTTGACTCTTGTCTTCAATTACACCTGAGAAATTTTAACATGTTTGACCTCTTTCCTCTTTTGCCTTGCTCCCTCTCCTCAAGCCCGTTCAGGTGTTTCTACTAGTGAGAAACATGTCAGGGCTGGCAGGAGCTGTTTTGGAATATCTTCTAATTTTAAGTTTTTCCTGTTGACTCCCTCCCCTTCTTTGATTCTGGCATCAGTGGTCTTTTCTGAGAAGATCCGTGCATATGAATAGTAGAATCCTCTGGGGGGTAGCGTGGTATCCATTCATTCAGGCACCACCTCTAGTCACTAGAGTGGAGGTGTGCAGACAGAGAAAGAGAAATGAATACCTTCATAGGAGGTAAATAACAGCTACCTATATCCCTAGGATGTTGTCTTATATTTTAAGAAGTGAAGATTCATATTGGGGATGGGTATAGGGTTGATTGTTGGGGGAAGTTTTTATTTGTGGTTTCAAATGACTCCTGGCATTTTTACGTTAAGCTGCCCAAAGTAGACAGACAGTTTTATAAAGGGCAGGATTTGGAATTTTGTTGAAAGACCTTTGTATTCAACTTTTGAGCAGATTACAAGGCCGTCTGTCTGTGATGCGCAGTGAAAGGTGTTCTTTCCTATAACAATACTTTCTAGTAAAACATGATTCTTGTTGCTTTAAAATATCAGTTATTAGGCATGGCCAAGGACAATAATGTTTTGTTTGATCCAGTATTCTGGTGAATAGAAAGATACCATGATGAGACAGTAGTATAATATACTTAACAATAAATTGTTATTGATAATACTTAAATTTTTCTTTGATGGATTTGACAACTGCTTAGTGTCATGTGCTCATGATTATGATATTATAAAAAATAGTTTCACTATCCTAAAAATACCTTGTGTTCCACCTGTTCATCCCTCCTCCATCCCCAAGTCCCCTGTAAACCACTGATCTTTTAACTTCCATTATAATTTTGCCTTTTCCATATGACATGCTTTTGGAATTATACATTATGTAGCTATTCATTACAGGTTTCTTTCATTTAACAATGTGCATTTAAGGTTCCTCCATGTCTTCTCATGGCCCAATAGCTCATTTCTTTATACTGCTCAACAATCCATTGTATAGATGTACCACAGTTTGTTTATCCATTCACCTATTGAAGAATATCTTGCTTGATTCCAATTTTGGCTTATTTGTAAACATTTGTTCACAGGTCTTATACTGACATATATTTTCATGTCACTTAGGCTGGGTGTATACCTAGGAGTGCAATTGCTGGATAGAATGGTAAAAGTGAACCCTGATGTAAACAATGGATTTTAGTTAATAATAATGTATCAACACTGATTCATCAAATATAGCATATGTATTATAGGAATGTTACCCAAAATATCCATTATATTGAAATGCATAAATATTCTTTATACAGAAATGTGTAGTCCTGTTGTGGCACTGTACTGCTAACCACAAAGTCGACTGTTCAAACCCACCAGCTGCTTCTCAGTATTATAGGAACCTACTCAAAGGCAGTTAGCAATAACATATGTTGATAGGATAAACAATGTGCAGAGGGAAAAAGGCAACTTGGAATTCTATTCTTTCTACACATTGTTTTTTCTATAAATTCAAAACTGTTCTCAAAGAAATGTATTTTAAAATAGAGGAAATTAAAAATAATAAATAATTAAACTAAAATGTATTTATCTGATGATTTGAAAGACTACAAAATTACAGAGCGTTGCCAGAGCCTCTTAATAAAGATCTTTGTGCCACAAACAAGCTGAAGTGACAGCTGACAGTTTCAATTGTTAGAATGCTGTATAACAGAGTGTTTATCCAGAAACACACACCAATAATTAATTGCTATATGGAGCTCCCTTACTTTAAGAGTGGTCCCATCCTCTCAGTGTTTCCAAAGTACCATGTCAAAACCAGAAATCTTAACTTATAGCATTGCTTTCTGAATTCCAAGTCCAATTTAAAGCATAATTATAGAGAAAGTATTGACTCCTGATTTAGCAAAAAACATTTCCCTAAGTGTCAGAGGTGCTTCTTTAAGCTCTGTATTGCTCTTTTCTTGTTCTATGATTGGAAATTTCTTTTATTATAATACAGAGGATTTTCTCCTTTTAGTGATAAAAGTCCAATCAATTGATTTAGAAGGCTGTTTATAACTGACTATCCTTTCTGGCAAATGTGCTGATGCTTAGTGATATCTGACTTTCCTTTGACAGGGGGTTTCTTGGTAATTATAAAAATAGAGAAATATTGACTTCCTTTCTTCGAGGGTGACAGAGATTATTCAGTCTAAGGCTTATTCTTTTTTCTTTTTCTCTACTCTCTTCAGAAACCCAAACTGATGGAAGAGTTACATGTTTCTCTAAGGAATAAACCAAAGGTAAAGGGATTTAGGTAAGATGTAAGGAGAAATTTCCTGATAATGTAGTAAAACATGAGAACTTTTTTTGTCAAAGAAAGCAGTGGAATGTTATATAGAGGTTCCCTCCACTCACCAGAAGTCAATTAAGGCTTGATATGGGAGAGAGCATATTTGACCTAGCTTTTGCTTGGCCACTTCTCACCTCAGTAAGGAGGTAAAGATGAGGAGAGAGGAGAAACTGACATATACTACCTCTTTACATCTGGTTGACTAAAACCTATGACACTGTCTTTCCCAATGAGTTAAATATAACGTTCTAAGCCTGACATTTGGGGCCCTCTACAATTTGGTTCCAACCCATCTCTTTTTTCTCTCCAAAGTTTTTATTGTGAATTGAGTGACAGTTTACACGGGAGAACCTCGATTTTACACTCATCATTTCATTGCAATAATTACAATCTCCTCTGTACATCATCATTCAACAGTATTTGCTTCCATTCCCTGGTTTGTTTGTTTGTTTGTTTGTTTGGAGGGGGGATATACACAAAAGCACTCAGGAATATAAAATAATTTAAAGGGCACATTCTGCAAGCCTGCCTCTTGGCCACCAGCATCTGGCCACCAGCACACAGCCTCAGCTGCTCAATTTCTCCATGCCCTCATCTCTGTCTCCATCTGTGGTGTTGCTGCTTCTCTGGATACGGTCGGTCCCACATTCCGCTCAGGCTCTTATTCCTTGATGGTTCTAGGGTACTGTTTCTGGACTGCAAGATTAGCTACTCTCCATTTTATGTTGCAAAACTTCTACCTTTACAGTTTTGACAATTACAATTAGTCATGATAACAATTACTAACTAACTATTGAATCATAAGAATCTTTTCCCCATCTCTTTCAACAGACCCATCTAGACAAGATGAATACTATTCAGTGGGAATTCTACTTTCCCCTGCACACTCTGAAATGAAACTCCCTCTTGAAAATTTCTAAGCCAGTCACTTCGTGTCTTTATAGCCCTCCTGCCAACCCCCCCCCCCATTTTTGGTAGCCAGTGTCTAAGTTGCCCGTCCCTATCAACCCTATATACAGAGAAGATAGGATTGATCCTTGATGTGAAGAAGCCTTCACTCTCAGTTGGTATTTTGAGCTACTACATCCATAAATATAGGTCAAGTTCATCACATTGTAGCATTTTATACTTGTTTCCTTTTATCAAAATTTTCTGTCTTCCTCTAGTCAAGTTTTTACCATCAAACCATCGAAGCTAGGTAAAATGGGTACTATCTACAAATTTGGGTCTTCTTGTGAAACACATCTTTTTGGGTCCCTCACTCATCCCTTCCAAGGGTTCTTAACTACAAACCACACTTGGTGGTCCCCTTTTCTCATAAACCGCACCCAAAATTTCTGTCATAAATACTTGCTCATGCTCAGACTCTAACCCTCCTGATGTTTCTTTGAACTTTAATCCTAGCAATTATCACTTACTTCTGCCACGATCTCTTTTTTTTTTCAAATTGCTGGTCACATTCCTTCCTCTAGGTTTTACACTTTCTATTCATTCTACCTGAAACAGATATAGGATTGGTCTGTTCCCTCATTTCCTTCAAGACTTTGCAAGGGAATGCAATCATCATAATTAAATGAAGTATGTGATTTGTTGACTGTAAAACTGATGATCTGTTCTGTAAACCTTCACTCACTTCACAATAAAAAGTTGAAAAAAAGAGACTTTCCTCAAATCTCAACATTACTGTGCTACCATCCTTAACCATTCTATTTCTAGTAGTGAGTAGTCTTCCTGGCCCTCTCCATATCATTTACCCTACTTTACTTTCTTTATGGCACCATTCTCTATCATATTATACTATGTACTTGTATATTATGTTCCTTTCCTGTTCTCCTCACAAAAATTTAAATTCCATTCATTCAGGATTTTTTTGTCTTTGTGCAGCATCAGCACCAAGGAACAGTGTCTGACATGTAGAAAGCTCTTAATAGTTACTGAACAAATGAATGAATTCATACAATGCCCTCTACCTGAAAAATTTCCTTTCATATCTACCTACCTTTTAAAATAATCTTCAGATGTCACCTCATTCATGAAGTCTTCCTCTGATTCCTCCCAATATTATCTCTTCTTCTTCTAGCTCCCCAAAGTAATATCTCTTGTTTGAAATGAGCTAACTCTATTCTTGTTTATCTTCTTCCTTCTGGTAAATATTTGCTTCCTTATTATAGGGCTTGTGCTATCGTCTAAATATCTTTCCCAAACAACTTAATTTTAAAAACTCATTCAAGAATTCCACTTTGGCAATGGCAATGTGAGGAGTTTTGCAGACCCACTCTCCATCGAAACAAGCATAACTGGTGAAAACTAAAACAAAAAACAAACAAACCAACAACAACAACAAAAAAAAAACCCAGAATAAAAAGATTAAATCTGGAAATTGTCCTAAGGGCATACAGCAAATGAAACTATATTTAGTCTAGAAAATCTATTCAAACTTTGTAAAAAAAAGTCAGTTTTTTTGGCACTCCCTTCCCCATTTTCTTTCCCCCCCAACACAGCCTTTTTGTTGTTGTTGCTAAGTACCATCAGATCAGTTTTGAATCATAGTGACCTGGTATAGGGTTTCCCAAGAGCCGCTTTGAACTGCCAACCTTGTGGTTCAGTCAAAGTTTTTGGCATTTTATTTCCTGATTTTCCCTTTCCCCCACACTAGTTCTGATTAATGAAATCTCCATGCCATGTGGGTGTAACTAAAAAGATGAAGCCTCCTCTGTTCTGAGCTTCCAATCAAGAAATATGGTACTTCATTGGGAGGACCAGGTTACCAGCATTACTTATCTAATCTAACTCAGAGTTGAAGCTTCTAAATTCCTGGTGAATGTTTATTCACAGGCAAGAGAATCAAACCCAAGCATAACAGGATGAGAATACAGAGATCCAAATCACCCAAACTCTAACTTGCTCAAAGGACAGTAGTTGTATGCTAGGAGAGGCATTCCAAGAGTAGTGGCTAAGATGTTTTATTATTTTTTGTTTGTTTGTTTTGTATAAGAACAGAAACCTCAAATGCTCTTCTAACGAAAACTTTTTTTAAAAAACAGTGTAGGGAAGGTCAAACGTAATAACTAGCAAATCCTCTCAATTAAATATAATAAGTGAAACCATAGGCTACAGCATAGTGGTTATGAGTTGGGCTGCTAACCTCAAGGTCAGCAATTCAAAACTACCAGCTATTCTTCAGAAGAAGGATGAGGCTTTCTGCTCCTGTAAAGATTTACAGCCTCAAAAACACTATTCAAGGTCTCTATGAGTCAGAACCAAGTCCATAGGACACCAACACCTGGTTCACTAGAAAGAATCCGGGAATGAACCAGTTAAGAAGTAACCTGATGGGGTCAAAACTAAACAAAATTGACATCAAAATTAGATCTTCCCCAAATTAATTGGATCAGACTATGGAACAATTTATGCCAGAGGGCATTTTTAAAAACAACAGAGCAATCAGCCATAATTGGTGGACAATAACATCTGGATGTGATGTTGAGACAGACACCTTAACAGAGAGATCATGGAAAGAGATAAACAAAGAGAGCCCAGCTAAAACCTCAGTCACTGCAGAATGAAGGTGCATACCCAATGTTGTGCCCTCTGAGAATCAGCAGTAAAGGTTTCATACTGCAAGAACAAGGCACTTCACTAACATAGCCTAGCCAAGTCACTAAACAAACAAGCAAATAACAATAAAAACAAACCCTGGACAGTTGTGAGGGAAATCACTATCCAGAGTTACTATAACACATTACCCAAAATATTCAATTTTCAGCAAAACTTATAAGACATACAAAACCACAGAATTGTTGGATATATACATGACATACAGGAAACAACAACAATAAAAACCTTCTGTGAGTAGACACGATGCCATATCTAATAGACAAAGACATCAAATACGCTGTTATAAATGTGTTTAAATAGCTAAAGGTAAACATTTAAAGAAGTCAAGGAAGTTATGATGGAAATTTGTAATCAAGTAAAGAATGTCACTAAAGAAAGGAATTGTTAAAAGAACCAAATGGAAATTCTGGAGTTGAATTGTACACTAATCAAAATGAAAAATAGATTTTAGTTGTTCAACGGTCTATTTTAGCTGGCAGATGAAATAATAAATGAATTTGAAGGAAGGTTGATAGATATTACACAGTCTGGAAACATGGAGGAAAACAGACAGGGTCTTGGAGAAATCTAGGGCAATATTAAGTGCACAAAAATAGGTATAAAGGGTATACTAGAAGATGAAGCCACCACTCCTGTGTTAATTGGTCATACAGTGGTGGTAGCGGAAGCCATACCATCAAGGAACAGAATGGCGAGAGACCCTGTGCATGAAAAGCTCATTGTTTTAGCAAAGCGACAATGAGTGTCTCCTTGGTTGGCAAAGCCCCAAGGGGAACCTAATGCAAGAGGCTTGCAGTTTCTGTTTTTTCCTTTTATGAATAGTTTATTTTTGATTTTTCTTGATTTTATTATAGAAGTTTTTAGTAGAATTTTTCAATAATCATAGTAAAAATTAAAATTACATTTAGACACTCTCACACTACATTTAATCATGTAAAGTTATAATAGTTGCTTTTTACATCAACAATGATTCACCATTAGGAAAACCACATCAGCTAAAAGCGTTGTCAATTACATCCTGCTTAGTTTCACCAAGAGACACTGAGGCACCTGAAAGATAGCTAAAAACAATCTTGCAATCAACAGCCTGCTTAGTTTTGGCAATAGACACTGAGGGACCCGGAAGATAGCATAGAAACAATCAAGAGCTGTGGGAACACTAAGAATGTGAGTAGAAATTCAACTAGAGGTTTTGGGAAATTGTTAGTATAAGGGAATTGCTGCTTTGTTCTTGACTATGAAACTTTAGGTACTTTTATGTTCTTATTCTTAAATCCATTATAAGTAACTGACATGTATGACAGTCACGGTAAAAATACTGTTGTGATTGAGGATTGTGATTAATGAAGCTATAAAAAGTAATAAATGAGAGTAAAAATGCAAGTCAAGATATAGAACTTTGCTTAAAAGTTAACTTGACATTCTTAGGGGGATTATAGACAAACAAAAAGAGTTATGGAAATAAACCCGATTGGGATAATTAGAGGATGCAAAGGAACAGGATACGATAAGAATCAAAGGAATGTTCTGATGTTTCTGTGTTTCTTTTGTAGCCTGAATGTTTGTTGAACACAAATAATGTAATACTTAGTTAAATTGTAATTGATCATAATAGTATTTAAGAAGCAAAAAACTTAAGTAAAGAGAAGTCATCATCATCTGCCTAAGACTCATGACCCATCGACTCTGTGTGTGTGTGTGTGTGTGTGTGTGTGTGTGTGTGTGTTTCACTGACTCCATACCCCCCTCCGAGCTCTCACAAATTGTCCAGGCTGGTCCCCGGCAGTGGTGACTTGCATAAAGCTATTTTACTGGAAGCTATGCCAACAGTATTTTAAATACCAGCAGATTCACCCATCGTGGACAGGTGTCAGAGGAACTTCCAGAACAAGATAGGAGAGGCAGGCCAGTTCTGAATGGTTAGCTTCTGAAAACCTTATGGAACACTGGCTGATATGGTGCTTGAAGATAAGCCCCTCAGATTGGAATTCACTAAAAATACAAATGGGAAGAGCTGCTGCCTCAAAGTACAGTTGGCCTTAATGATGAAAATGGGACAAAGCTTATCGATGAAGATCAAAGATTACATCTTACGGTATGGATCACACTGCAATGTAAAGAAAACAAAGTCCCACTAACTGGATCAATAAATAAATTCATGATAAATGAAGAAAAGATTGAAGTTGTCAAAAATTTCATTTTGCTTGGATCCACAATCAACACTCATGGAAGCAGCAGTCAAGAAATCAAAAACTATATTTCAGTAGTATTTGGAGGCAGGGCTTGATGGCAGATTAAGGAAAAGTGCTGTGCAGACCTCCAGAACAATGGACTAGCAGGTTGAGGGGATAGTCCCAGAACTCTAAACTACATATAAAGGAATATTTAGAAGGATTTAAGGCTTACTGCTAGCAGGATTTGTAGCAGAAACAAAAGGTGGTGTTTTCTGCTCTGCAGCTGCTAGTGGATGCCAGGGCGGCCGTCATAGGTGTGAAAAGTGGGTGAAGGATTAGAGGAGTGCTCACACTGCAGCGGTCTGGCCGATCTTCAGAGATAAAGGTGTGGACTTTTTTTTTCACGTTCATTTGCCTTTTCCTGTCTGTGCACCTCCACTCTGGTGACTAGAAGGGGTGCCTGAGTGAGTTGACACCCACTGATCACCAAAGGGTTCTACTATGCATGCACACTGATCTGCTCATATAGCCAAGCTACAATCACACCCTATAAAATCCCACTATCCAGGCAAGAGTCAATACCAGCTGCTATACACCAGTTAGACAGCCAACACTTGCAACAGTTACAATGAGTTGAGTAATAAGAAAAGTGAAAAGGAAAGCCCATTTTCTGATCACATCTACCAGGAGGTAATCAGAAAGCTTAATAAGCTATCAATACACTCACCTAATTATTGAAAATATATCTAACTATTGAAAATGCCAAAGAAAAAGCTGAAAATATCAGCACATGTCCAGAAACAAGATACAGTAGCTGAAACAAATGATCTGGAGGTAAACCTAGAATTCCCATTGGAATGAGGTCAAGCTTTGGAATTGCCTGAGAAGGAATTCAGGAGAATAATACTGAGGTGCACCCAAATGCTCCACAGAGGGGCTGCGAAAAATAAGGAAGAAGTCAGCAAAGTGCTACAGGAACTATTAAATAAGATAGAAATAATAGGAAACAATTCAAAACCTTCAAAAACAGGGCCAAATGATTAATAATAAAAGATCAGAAATGGACAAAGTAGTAGAATTGAAAATATGGAAGACAGAACCATCGAGCTTGAAGACAAATCTCTCAATACTGCTAAGATAGAAAAGCAAGCAGAAAGAAGAATACAAAAATCAGAATAAAGTCAAAGATCCATGTGGGATAAAATGAAGAGGGATAACCTGAGGATATTTGGAATTCCAGAACATGAAGTATCACAGAAGATCACAGAGTAGATAACTGAAGAGCTGCTGAAATAAAATTTCACTAACATCCTGAAAGACAAGACAATAAGTATTCAAGAAGCTCAATGAACTCCAGGAAGCATGAGACCCCAAAAGAAAATCACCAAGGCATATCTTAATCTAGCTCTCCAAAATCAAAGACAAAGAGAGAATTCTGAAAGCAGATAGGAAAAAGAGAAATGTTAATTTAAAAGGCAAACAAATAGAATTAAGCTCCGATCTCTCAGTAGAAGGCAAGAAGGCAATGGGCAGACATATATAAAACTCCAAAAGAAAAAACTGCCAACCAGGAATTGTCTACCCATCAAAGCTGTCAATCAAATATGACACTGTAGTTTTAAAAATCCAGGATAAACAGAAGCAAAGGGACTTTGTAAAAGCCAATCCAGCACTTCAAAATATCCTAAAGGGAGTTCTTTGGACTGAGTGAGAATCAACAAAAACAGACAACAACCAGAGATTGACATATGTCGCAGCACCACCCAGAACACAGATGGAAGACAAATGGAAGACTCCAGAACAGAACAAATAAATAGAAATAATGTTAAGATGCTTGACTTTCTTATGGATATTGGTTTCCCTTCCCTACTATTGTAAAATAGACACACGAGTGAGATAGAAAGGAATATAGGGAAACATAATTACAGAAAGAAGCCTGTCTTCAGCCTATAACTGATTGGAATACCTAAAAGGGACTTTAGAACTTGCCAAGTGAAATAGGGTTCTTGTTAAGCCTTTATAGCATATAGGACCTTAGGTGGAATCCCGAGCCTCATCAAGAACCTTCTGAGGTGGGATATTCCTACTAGAAATGACTTGCAGACCAGCCAGAAGTGGCTAGAGGAACAGAACATACTTCTTGAAAGAGAGGCCAGCAGGAAATAAAAACAAAAATGAAAATGGCAGTCTGTTTGGCTATTACAAGAAAAAGCAAGCTGTTTGCCAGGGAGCCATAAAAGTAAGCAATGAAGTCCCTTCAGGACTAACACCCACTCCAAGACTGAAACTCAAAGAGAACATACAAGTAGACATGTAAGCTTGCTGTAGGCCACATTGGTCTACATGTGAGTGGAATTGGAGAAAGTCAGCAATGAAGATATAGGCTGAGTTTGACCACAATCCATAGACTCCCATTGACTTGGAGATGAGAGAGAGAAGAGGAAGGACTGGTTGGTCCAAAGTATGGTGAGACCTGGTGATTCCTGAGCCCATGGACAAGGAAAAAGCCACAGAATACTAGAGCTGAGAGTGTAGTGTCCAGGTGGTATGAGTTGAGGGGAGACTCACAAGAACACCCAAACTTGCAGATAGTACCCGTTTGACCTAGCTTTGATGGCTTTATGATTAGAACTTGACTAGAAGGAAAAAAAAAATTAACAAAGGAAACAAGTGTAAATTGCTACAATTTGATTAACTTGACCTATATTTATGGACGTAGTAGCTCAAAATACCAATTGAGAGGGAAGGAGTCTTCACATCAAGGATCAAATCTATCCCCTCAGTACACAAGGTTGATAGGGACCAACAACTTAGACACTGGCTATCTAAAATTGGAGGAGGGGGCTATAGAGTCCCTGGTGTGCTGTTGTGGGCTAATGCACTGGACTGCAAAGTTATTTGAACCCCAAGGTCAGTGGTTCAAGCTTACCAACCACTCCTTGGAAACCCTATACAGGGTCACTATGGGTTGGAACTGACTCGACAGTACTTAACAGCAACATCAACATAAAGGCATGAAGTGACTGGCTTACCAGTTTTCAGGAGAAAGTTTAGTTTCATAGTTTGCCAGGGGAAGATAGAATCCCCACTGAATAGTTTTAGTCTTGTCTAGATGTGTTTGGTGAAGGGAGTAAGATTCTTATGATTCAGTAATGAGTAATTATTATCATGACTAATTGTGATTGTCACAACTGTAAAGGCAGAAGTTTTTAACATAGATGGGGGAGTAGTTAATCTTACATTCCAGGAACAGAAGACACTAAGACCATCAAGGGAGAAGAGCAGCAGCAGAATGTGTGATCCTATCCAGAGAAGTAGTGACACCACATATGAAGCAACATCAAAAAGTTTATGGAAAAGTTTATTTAAAAGATAATGGAATTTTCCCATGAACTTTTTGAAGTCCCTTTATGCATATATGTGCATATACACATATGGCACACAACAACATGTTGTGCTGTCATCTTGTCTAGATGGGTCTGGTGAAAAGAGATAGGGATAAGATTCGTAAGATTCAATAGTGAATAATTTTTATCATGACTAATTGCGACTGTCACAATTGTAACAGTAGAAGTTTTGTAACAATAAAAAAAGGGGGGAGTGGTTTATCTTACAGTCCAGAAACAGAGGACCCTAGACCATTAAGAGAGAAGTTTACAAGCAGAATACAGGACCTTATCCAGAGAAGCAGCAGCACCAGAGATGTAGGCAGAGATGGGGGTATGGAGAGGGGGAGGGGTTGAGGACTCTAGATTCATGGAGTAACAAGAGAGGGACTAAGCTGGTGGCCATGAGGCAGACTTGTAGAATGTGTCCTTTGGAGATGTAAATTATTATATATGCCTGAGTGGTTTTTTTTGTTTTTTAAAAAGCTAAAATGGATATAGAGAAATACTGTTAACTGATGGTACATGGAGGGGATTATAATCATTGAAATGAAACAAGGTATATGATTTGTTTAATGTAAAACTGATGATATGCCCTGTAAATTTTCACTCAATCCACAATAAAAACCTTAAAAAAAAAAAAAAAAAAAAAAAAGTTTGTGGAAAAAAAACAGACTCAACAGAACTTAACAAATAGTCACAATAGTTTTAACCTAACCCTTCAAGAATGTACGAGGGGGTTTCAAAAAGTCTGTGGAAAATTGGCAAAGGAAAGACAAAGGCAGCAGAAATCCCAGAGGACTACAAGAGTTACAGTGAATAGAGGTATGAACTGTTAACTGATGGTACCTGTAGGAGATTGCAATCATTGTAACGAAGAGATTTGCTGAATGTAAAACTGATGCCTTGTTCTATAAACCTTCATTCAATTCACAATAAAAAAATTAAACAACAACAAAAAAAGAATTAAAAATAATGTAATTAAAAAAGAAAACCAGTTGGATTCCTCCATACCAAAAACAACAGCGTTGAAAAATTCATTAGGAAAGCAATACCATTTATAATAGCCACCAAAAGGATGAAATATCTATGAATAAATGTAACCAGAGAAACAAAGGACTTATACAAAGAAAACTACAAAACACTACTACAAGAAACGAAAAGAGACTTACAAAAGTGGAAGAATGTACCATGCCCCTGGATAGGAAGATTTAACATTGTGAAAATATCAATACTGCCCAAAGCAATTTACACATATAATGCAATCCCAATCCAGATTCCAACAACATTCTTCAAAGAAGAAGAATAAGGTTGGAGGCCTCTCACTCCCTGACTTCAAGATTTACTACAAGGCTACAGTGGTCAAAACAGCCTGGTACTGGTACAATGAAAGATACATAGATCAATGGAATAGAATCAAGAATCCAGAAATTAACCCATCTACATATAACCAACTGATTTTTGACAAAACACCTAAATATATTGCATGGGGACATGACAGTCTCTTCAACAGATGGTGCTGGCAGAACTGGAAAGCGATATGCAAAATATTGAACCAAGACCTTCATTTCACACCTTAT
>NW_006408677.1:7965790-7973880 GCF_000296735.1 Chrysochloris asiatica | reverse complement strand
TGTGGAGAGACTGGGACACTCCTGCATTGCTGATGGGACTGCAAAATGGTCCAACATCTCTAGAAAGCAATATGGCACTTCCTCAGAAGGTTGGAAATAGAAATACCATGTTGTTGTGATGTGCCGTGGAGTTGATCAACTCATAGTGACCCTAATCAGGGTTTCTAAGGCTGTAAATCTTTACGGGAGCAGAAAGCCTCATCTTTCTCCCATGGAAGAGCTGGTAGCTTTGAACTGTTGACCTTGCAGTTTGTAGCCTGACTCGTAACCACTACACTACCAGAGCTCCTTTCAAGTCAGTTCTGACTCTTAGTGGCCCAGTATAGGGTTTCTGAGGAGTGGCTGGTGGGTTTGAACCACTGACCTAATGGTTAGCAATCAAGTGCTTATCCTACAATGCCAAACCAAGACTCCATACCTTATGATCCAGCAATTCCTCTACTTGGTATTTACCCACAAGAAATACGAGCCATAACACGAGTAGATATATGTATACCAATGAACATGGGAATACTGAATTTTTTAAAATTAAGCAAGGTGTGCAACAAGGTTGTATTCTTTCACCATACTTATTCAACCTGTATGCTGAGCAAATAATCCGAGAAGCTGGGTTCTATGAAGAAAAACGTGGCATCAGGATTGGAGGAAGACTCATTAACAACCTGCAATATGCAGATGATACAACTTTGCTTGCTGAAAGTGAAGAGGACTTAAAACATTTACTGATGAAGATCAAAGAGCACAGCCTTTGGTATGGATTACATCTCAATGTAAAGAAAACAAAAATCCTCACCACTGGACCAATAAACAACATTCTTATCAATGGAGAAAAAGATTGAAGTTGTCAAGGACTTCATTCTTCTTGTATCAACTATCAACCCTCATGGAAGCAGCAGTCAAGAGATCAGATGGCATATTGCATTAAGCAAATCTGCTACACAAGACCTTTTTAGTATGTTGAAGAGCAAAGGTGTCAGCTTGAAGACTAAAGTGCGCCTGACCCATATGTATGTAAAAGCTGGACAGTGAATAAGGAAGACCGTAGAAGAATTGATGCCTTTGAGTTATGGTGTTGGAGGAGAATGTTTTGAAAGTGCTATGGGCTGCCAAAAGAACCAATAGATCCATTTTGGAACAAGTGCAGCCAGACTGCTCCTTAGAGGCCAAGATGACCAAACTTCGTCTCTCATACTTTGGCCATATTGTCAGGAGGGTCCAGTCATTGGAGAAGGATATCATGTTTGGTAAGGTCAGAGGAAAAGAGGAAGACCCCCAACTAGATGGATTGGCCAATTGGCAGCATCGATGGAGTCAAGCGTGGCAACAATAGTGAGGTTGGCCCATGATCGGGCAGTGTTTCATTCTGCTGTGCATCGAGTCAATAATGACTCCATGGTACCTAACAACAACATCAATATATATATATAATCTTTTTACTTCAATCTATTTGTATTTTCAATCTTAAATTAGTATCCTATAAGCAGCATATGGTTGGACTTCTCAGTCTCTGCTCTTTGACTTGATGGATTTCATGTTTTTGCTGTGTGAGTTGGATTTACATGTACAATTTTGTTTCGTTTCTATGTCTTATGTCTTTTTTATTCATTATCCCTCCTTACTGCTTTCTATTGCATTAAGAACATATTTTCTTGTATAACATTTTAATTCCTTTAATGATTTTTTTAGTAGATCCTTAGCCTATTTTGCTTAAATTGACATGCGGATACAAAAATTTACATGGAAATGCAAGGGAAACAAATTATTCAAAATTTATCTTGATATGAAAGAACCAAGTTGGAGGACTTATATTATTGATTTCAAAAATTACTATACAACAAAAGCAATCAAGACAATATTGTACTAGCATAAGAATGCGTCGTTGTTAAGTGCTGTCAAGTCGGTTCCAACACATAGCAACCCTGTATAGGGTTTCTTTGGAGAAGCTGGTGAGCTTGAACTGCTGACCTTGCAGTTCAAACAGTGCCACACCAGGACTCCAGCATAAGAATAGACAAATGAGTAATCAAAATAGAATTGAGAACTCAGAAAGAAACCTTGCATTTATGTTGAACTAATATTTAGACCTGGTGTGGCACTATAGGATAAGCACTGGACCACAAGGTCAGTGTGAACCCAAAGGTCGATGGTTCAAACTCACTAGCTGATAGTCAAAAACCATATAGAGGGTCACTATGAGGCAGAACCAACTCAATGAGACTTAACAGCAGTAAAATTTTCAGAAACTCCACCAAAAAAAAACCAAACAAACAGTTGAATGGGGGAAAGAATAGTCTTTTTAACTTATGGTGTTAGGACAACTAGGTGTCTACCTGAAAAAAGAAAAGAAAACAATATGGATCCCTATCTTACACCATATACAAAATCAGTGCAAAATGTATCAACATCGTAGATGTTGCTGCTAAAGTTTTAAAACTCCAAGAATAAAACAAGGGTATAAATGCTCACATTTTTCTATTAGACAATGAACAATGAAAGAACATATACATAAATTGAACTTCATCAAAATTAAAGCCTTTCTGGCTTCATATGACTTCATCAATAAAGGAAAAAGAAAACCCACAGAATATTAAAAATTTTTTTGCAAATCCCATATCTGATAAAGGACTTGTATTATGGCTATATCGAGAACTCCTACAAGTAAGTAGCAAAAAGACAACTCTTTCAAATGGACAAAGGAGCTGAACAGAAATTTCTCCAAAGAAGGCATAAAATAACCTGTAAATATAAAAACATGCTCAATCTCCTTAGGCATCAGGGGTATGCAAATAAAGACCAAATGGGATACCATTTCACATCCACTAGGATGACAATAATCAAAAATTTAAAAAGTCATAATAACAAATGTTGGTAAGGATATGGAAAAATTGGAAAACTCATATATTACTGGTGGGAATGTAAAATGATACAGATGCTTTAAAAAACAGTCAGATAGTTCCTGAAATTCTTAAACAATAAAGTTAATCACATGATCTAACAATTCCTATTTCAATGTGATGCTGAATGTCCATTCAGGCAACATCTATTTTTATATAGTTTAATATTATCATTATCATTATTATTATTGTTGTTGTGAACTGAGTAATAGCTTACATGGGAGAACATCGGGTTTATACCATCATCTTGTTGCAATGATTATAATCTCCTTAGTGCATCATCATTCAACAGTATTTGTTCCATTGCCTCTGTTTTTCTTTCTTTTTTTGAGTGTGGGGTTGGGGTTGGGTGGGGATATGTACTCAAAAACATTCAGGAATATCCACAGACAAGTGTATATTGTTCCACACCTCCTAAAATGCTGTTGAATTAAGTTCCAATCAAAGCGTCCCGTAAACAAATAATAAATAAGGGGGAATCTGTTGCAGACTGTGCAGACCCGGCCAGGAGTTTAAGGTCCTGTGGGCCCAAATCCAAACCATAGGCTCTGAGGATCAAACTATAGCCACCTAGCAGACATAGCAAACCCTCATCTGATTATTCAGTCATGCTTGTTAGTAATTCCATACATGAGCCCTGGCTATCCACAGATAAATGTAAAAACCTTCCCTAAAAGCCGAGACTGTAAATTCCAAAAAGGCAAAGTTTTCACACACACACTCCCCCCCCCCCCAAAAAAAAGCTAAAGAGGATAGAGAGCAATTCTGTTAACTGATGGTATATGGAGGGGATTATAATCAATGTAATGAAACAAGGTATATGAATGTTTGAATGTGAAACTGATGATGTGCCCTGTAAACTTTCACTCAATCCACAATAAAAACCTTAAAAAAAAAATTCAGGAATACATAATAATTTAAACAACCAAAGGTTACATCCTGCAAGTCTGCCTCCCTCTCTTTCCATGAAGCCAGAGTCCTCAGTTGTTCCCTCTCTCCATGTCCACATCTCTGCCTCCACCTCTGGTGTCGATGTTTGTCTGTATAGGATCCTGCATTCCGCTTGTGCTCTTCTCCCTTGATGGTCCTAAGGTCCTCTGTTTCTGGATTGTAAGATGAACTACTCCCTTTTTTTTGTTACAAAACTTCTACCTTTACAATTGTGACAGTAACAATTAGTCATGATACTAATTACTCACAATTGAATCATAAAGAATCTTATCCCCATCTCTTTTCACCAGACCTGTCTAGACAAGATGAAACTATTCAGAAGGGACTCTATCTTCCCCCAAACACTCTTAAACTAAACTCCCTCTTGAAAACAAGTAAGCCAGTCACTTTTTGCCTTCATCGCCCCCTCAGTTTAGATAGTCAATGTTTAAGTTAACCGTCCCTATCTACCCTATATACAGAGGGGATAGGATTAATACTTGCTATGAAGACTCCTTCCCTCTCTGTTGGTATTTTGAGCTACTACATTCATAAGTATAGGTAAAGTTCATCAAATTGTAGCAATTTACTCTCGTTTCCTTTATAAAAAATTTAAAAAAAATTTTTTTATAGTCAAGTTCTGATTATCAAGCCATTGAGGTTAGGTCAAATGGGTACTATCTACAAGTTTGGGTGTTCTTGTATGTCTCACCTCACTTCACATCCCTGGATGCTTCACTCTCAGCTCTAGCCCTCTGTGGTTATGTCCATGGGCTCAGGAGTCCCCAGTTCCCGCCACACTTTGGACCAATAGGCCTTTCTCTTCTCTCTTTCATCTCCAGGTCAACTGGAATCTGTGGAACATGGTTGAACTCAGACCATTTCTTCATTGCTGCCTTTTACTCTCTTCCAATCACCAGTAGACCAATGTGGTCGCCAGCAAGCTTACATGCCTGCTCATGTGTTCCCTTTGAGTTTCAGTCTAAGAGGGAGGATTGTCCTGAAGGGACTTGATTGCTTGCCTCGATGGCTTCCCGGCGAACAACTTGCTTATTCTTGTAGTAGCCAATCATACTGCCATTTTTGTTCTGGGTTTTTCCTGCAGATCTTTCTTTCAAGAAGTATCGTCCATTCCAGTAGCTGCTCCAGGGTGGTCTGTTTGTCCTCTCAAGTGGGAATGTCCCACCTCAGAAGGTTCTGGATGAGGCTCAGGATTCCAACTAAGGTACTATACACTGCAACGTCTCTACAAGAAGATTTTCACTTGGCAAGTTCTAGAATCCCTTTTAGGTATTCTAATAAGTTACCAGCTGCAGAAGGGCTTACAAACTTTCTGTAATCACGTTTCCTGATAGTCCTTTGTTCCCACTCAAGTGTCTATTTTATATTAGTAGATAAGGGAAACCAATATTCATAAGACAGTCAAGCATCTTAGTATTTTTTGCCCCCTTCAGACTATGCCTCAATCCCTGTTTCACAGAGTCCTGTTGTTCCAAGGTTGAGCATGTGTTACTGTTTACCTCTGTCTCATTTAGCCAATGCAAACCTGTCTCAGTGTTCCCTTATCTACCTTGTTTTCCACCCCTCCCCCTTCTTGTGTATTGCCCTCCCCAACACCCAAACTATGATGTGTCTGCCCACTACCCTGTGCTTTACCATCTCCTTCCTCCACCTCCCCCAATCCCCCCCATTCCACGCCCACCAGTAACCAATAAGTAATTTCCCCCCTTTAATATGGGCATATTTTCTTAAGCTTTTATAATGATGGTCTTATGCAATATTTTTCCTTTTGTGACTGACTAATTTCACTTAGCATAATGTCTTCAGGGTTCATCCATGTCATGTGGTGGCTTGTAGCTTCCTTGTCATTCCTTTCTCTTCCCCTCAAGTGTCTATTTTATAATAGTAGACAAGGGAAACCAAGATTCATAAGATAATCAAGCATTTTAACATTATTTCCCCTCTTCACCATTCAGACTATGCTTCAATCCCTGTATAACAAAGCCCTGTTGTTCCAAGGTTGAGCATGCATCACTATTTACTTCTGTCCCATTTAACCCATGCAAACCTGCCTAAATATTCTATCTACCTTGTTCTTGCATTTCCCTCCCCCTTCTTATGTATTGCCCCCCCAACACCTGAATTCTTGTGTGTCTATCCTCTACCCTGTGTTCTACCATCCCTGCCAACCCCTCACCCCCCATAACCAACATTTTCCCCCCTTTTAGTGTGGGCATTTTTTTTCTTACACTTTTACAATAATGGTCTTATGCAGCACTTCTCCTTTTGTGACTGACTAATTTCATTGAGCATAATGTCCTCAAGGTTCATCCATGTTATGTGATGGCTTACAGCTTCCTTGTTATTCTTCAAGGTAGCATAATATTCCATGCTGTGTATGTACCAAAGTTTGTTTATCTATTCTTCCATTGATGGACATTTAGGCTGTCTTCAACTTTATGCTATTGTGAATAATGCTGTTATAAACATTGGTGTGCATATAAATACCAAGTAGAGGGATTGCTGGATCATAAGGTATTTCTGTTTCCAACTTTCTGATGAAGTACAATATTGTTTTCCAGAGAGGTTGGACCATTTTGCATTCTCATTAGCAATGTATGAGGGTCCCAGTCTCTCCACAACCCCACCAACATTTATTGTCCTCTACTTTTTTTATCTTTGCTGTTATTGCTGTTATTGCTGTTGTGAGGTGATATCTCAATGTTGTTTTGATTTGTATCTCTCTAATGGCTAATGATTGTGAATATTTCTTCATATGTTTGTTGACTGCCCAAATCTCCTCCTTGGTGAAGTGTCTGTTCATGTCCTGTGCCCATTTTTAAATTAGATTATTTGTAGTTTTCTTGTAGAAATGTTGTAGTTTTCTATAGATTTTAGAAATTAGTTCCTTGTCTGATATGTCATTGCAAAAGATTTTTTTCCCATTCTGTGGGCTCCATTTTTATTCTTTTGGTGAAATTCTTTGTTGCACATAAGTTTCTAATTTTTAGAATGTCCCAATAATCTATTTTGTCTTCTTTTGTTTGTGTAATTTTTGCATTGTTTAGATGTCTGTGTGTGCCCTGTATTAAAGCCCTTATATTTGTCCCTATTTCTTCACTGATGGCCTTTATAATTCTGGGATTCACATTTAGGTCTTTAATCCATGCTGAGTTGATTTTTGTATATGGTGTGAGATAAAGGTCTTATTTTAATCATTTGCATATCCATTTCCAGTTTTGCCAGCACCATTTGATGAAGAGACTATGTCTTCCCCACTCAGTGTACTTAGGCCGTTTTTCAAAGATGAGTTGGTTGTATGTGGATGGGTTAATTTTTGGATTCTCGATTCTGTTCCATTGATCTATGTATCTTTTATTGTACCAATACCAGGCTCTTTTGACCACTGTAGTCATGTTGTAAATTTTGAAATTAGGGAGTGAGAGGCTTCCAAGTGGTATTCTTCTTAAGCAGTGTTTTGCTTATCCTGGGTCTCTTTCCTTTCCATATAAAGTTTATAATTGTATTTTTCCGTCTCTCTAAAGAATATCATTAGAATCTGGATTGGGATTGCATTATATGTGTAGATCGCTTTGGGTAGTATTGACATTTTAATAGTGTTAAGTCTTCTTATCCTGGAGCATGGAATATTCTTCCATTTTTATAAGTTTATTTTGGTTTCTTATAGTAGTGTTTTATAGTTTTCTTTGTATAGGTGCTTTGATTCTCTGGTTACATTTATTCTTAAATATTTCATCCTTTTGGTGGCTATTGTAAATGGTATTGCTTTCCTAATTTCCTTTTCAGCACTGTCATTATTAGTATAGCGGATTCCAACTAATTTTTGTATGATGATCTTGTATCCTGCCACTTTGCTGAATCTTCCAATGAGTTCCAATAGTTTTTTGTTTTGTACTGTTTATGCTGAGTCTTTGAGGTTTTTTACATATAGGATCATATCATCTGTAAATAGAGTTTTACTTTCTCTTTGCCAATTTGGATGTCTTAAATTTCCCTATCTTGCCTTAAGCTCTGGATAAGACTTGCAAAACAATATTGAATAGGAGTGGTGATAAAGGCCATCCTTGTCTGGTTCCTGTTCACAAGGGAAAGTCTATTTCTTTCCATTGAGAGTGATGTGAGCTCTGGTAGCGTAGTGGTTATGAATCGGGCTGCGAACCTTAAGGTCAGCGGTTTGAAACTACCAGCTGCACCGCGGGAGAAAGATGAGGCTTTCTACTCCCGTAAAGATTTACACCCTTGGAA
>NW_006408677.1:7956682-7965435 GCF_000296735.1 Chrysochloris asiatica | reverse complement strand
GCAAGCCTGCTCCCCTGTCGTCCACACACCGACCCCCTCTCTCAAGAATTTTTGTATCTATTTTCATGATGGATATTGGTCTATAATTTTCTTTCTTAGTGACGTCCTTCCCTAGTTTTGGTATAAGGGTTATGCTTGCTTCATGGAATATATTAGGATATTTTATATCCTCCTCTATATTGTGGAATAATTTGTGTCAAATTGGTGACAACTCTTCCCTGAATGTTTGGTAGAACTCCCCAGTGAAGCCATCTGGACCAGTTCATATTTTAGATGGGAGTTTTTTGAAGACCTGGTCAATTTCCTCCTCTCTATAATCATGTTTATGAATAGTCCTTTCTATTCCTCCCCTCCCCCTCCCCCATTGCCTTCTTGCCTGAATGGTTTCTGCTGAGAGATCTGAGCTTAATTTCACTTGCTTGCCTTCGTATGTAATGCTTCTCTTTGCCTTAGCTGCTTTCAGGATTCTCTCCTTGTCTTTGATTTTGGAGAGCTTGATTATGATATATGTTGGTGATTTTCTTTTGAGGTCTATCTTTCCTGGGGTTCATTGAGTTTCTTGAATGCTTACCTTTTCATCTTTGATTTTGGAGAGCTTGATTATGATATATGTTGGCGATTTTCTTTTGAGGTCTATCTTTCCTGGGGTTCATTGAGTTTCTTGAATGCTTACCTTTTCATTTTTAAGGATGTTAGGGAAATTTTCTCACAGAAGTTCTTCACCTATCTCCTCTGTGGACTTGTGTGATTCTTCCTGTTCTAGAATGCCATTAATTCTTAAGTTATTCCTCTTCATGTTGTCCAACATGAATCTTAGACTTTCTTTAGATTTTTTTATTCCTTTTTTCTGTTTGCTCTTCGATCTTAGCATGATTGTGAGATTTGTCTTCCAGCTCATTAGTTCTGACTTCCATCTCTTCAGTACTACTCAGGTATTTCCAAAGCCTGCTCTTCTTCCAATGTGATTCTAAGTCTATTTCCTGCTCATGTGTCTCAGTCACTTTATTTTGTGCAGATATGGTCATCTGTTTATTTCTTTTTCTTTTTAAAATGTTTTTATTGTGATTTTAGTGAAAGTTTACAGGGCAGAGCATCAGTTTTACATTCAATAAATCATACACCTTGTTTCATTACAATTATTATAATCCCTTCTATGTACCTTCAGTTAACAGTATTTCTCTCTATTTATTTTAGCTCTTAAAACAAAACAAAAAACACTCAGGCATATATAATAATTTACAACACCAAAGGGCACATTCTGGAAGTTTGCCTCCTGGATGCCAGCTCTCAGTCCCTCTCTTCCCATGAATCTAGAGTCCTCAGCTGTTCCCTCTCTCCATGTCCCCATCTCTGCCTCCATCTCTGGTGTTGCTGTTTCTCTGGATAAGACCTTGTGTTCCACATGTGTTCTTCTCCCTTGATGTTCCTAAGGTCCTCTGTGTCTGGAATGTAAGATTAACTATTCCCCATTTTTGTTACAAAACTTCTGCCTTTACAATTGTGATATTCACAATTAGTCATGAATGGTCATCTGTTTCTTGGGCATCTTCAGTAGTTAGCTATGACCTTAATAATTTGATGAATGTATGTTGATGTTTTATTATGATTTCTGATTGCCTTCAGGTAGATGTGATCAGGAGATGGGGTTCCATTTTCACTTTTCTTATTACTCAACTCAGAGTAACTGTCACAGGTATTATCTGCCTATCGGGTGTATGGCAGCTGGTATTGGGTCTTGCCTGGATGGTGGGGTTTTATAAGGTGTAATTGTAGCTTGACTATATGACCACAATTACTGTCTCTTGTTTGGTAATGTAGGGAGGGAAAGAGACCCCTAAAGGTAAAGAGGGGAACAGCATAAAACACAGATTGAATAATATAGTCTATAATCACAGAAAAAAGAGAAGAGAAAAAAAAATCTGTAACAAAACTATGACTTTAAAGTTCCTTTCTTGGGTTCTTACCTTCAGGCCACCTGAGAAATTTCAATTTAATGGTCATTATGATATAACTCAGGATTTAATTTCCAGCCTGTTTCCATTTTAATCTGTCTCTCTCCTGCTCCAAAACCCCTGTTCAGGCCTTTTTCCTAGTGATTAACAGTTCAGGGCCAGCTGCAGTTGTTTTGCAATGCTGTTTGGTGTTAAGCAGACTCTTTCCCTTCAAATTCTGAGCAGATCTCTGTGCATTTGTATTAGAACCCTCTGGGGGGTGGGGCTGAGTTGTACACTCGCTCAGGCATCCCTTCTAGTCAAGAGAATGGAGGTACACATATACAGTGAGAGACCAATGAACAGAGACAAAAATTAAAACGTGTGTGCATGAGAGAATGTCCACACCTTCTTTATCTGTGAGGATGAGTCAAGCATCTGCAGTGGCTCTGATCCTTCCCCCACTCGGTCTTCCCCAAGATTGCCCCTCTGGGAATCACTGAGCCAGGCCAATCAGAAAGCACCAGATTTCTTGTTTTTGCTACAGATTCCACTGGCTGTAAGCCTTCAAACTTTCTAAATATTTCTTTATATGTAGTTTAGAGTTCTGGGACATCCCCTGAATGTACTTCATCCAGTATTCTGTATTATTGCTGAGGTCCTCACTGCATTTCTCCCTGATCTGCCATCAAGCCCCACCTCTCAAGGTCCTATATTACAAAACATATGGCTATTAAGTGATATACTTGTATATATTGAAGAGAAATGAAATCATGTTTCCACATAAAAACTTGTGTTTGGATATTCACAATAGTGTTATTCATAATAGAAAAAAACAGCACACACACACACAAAGTGAAAACAACCCACATGCCCATCAATTTTTCAATGAATAATAAAAAGGTAATCCATACAAGGAAATATCCTTCAGCCATAAAAAGGAAGTAAGTGACTTCTGGTTTGGGGGCAGGAGAAGCAGAGACAGGCAGCAGAGGCTCCTCATGGAGGCATGAAAAAAAAAACAAAACAGAGAAAGCACATTGCTGGAACAGTTCCAGAGCTTTAGAGCCAATATAAAGTGTACATCTGGGGGAACAGTTTTGGGTGCCCGCAGATGTAGAAGTCTGACTGAAGCAGGAATACACGGAGATTTCTGAATCAATCCGGTTGCTGCCTGTAGGCCCCTCAGCCAGGGCTGAGATCAGAGGGTTGGGTTACAGCCATGGAGCTACTTGTGGAAAAAGAGGTGTGATGACTTTTTTCACTTTTCTTTACTCCTCTTTCCTGTTGTACACTTTCTGCCCAGTCTGGGCACTTTTAGGTGGGTGGGAGCACACCCTCAAAAGGGTCAAGCATTGTGCCCACTGGGTACAATTTTCCCATGGTGCAAAGAAGAAATCCCTGAAAGCCAAAGCAGTCCCACAAGCTAATCCTTTGGCTGCTTCTTATGACGTCTGAATCTGGGATTTAGCACTAAAGTTGAATCTCCTACATGGGCAGGACAGTTTATTCCTGCCTTACCTAACAAGAGACAGCAGGTCTGACCAAACAGCCAAACCATATTTGTACCTTATAAAACCCCAACATAAAAGGCCAACACCAACTACTATGTACAAGGATACAGCCATTTTGAGAATTACACTGTGTATACGCAGATATCTAACTGACCTTCAGAGATAAGAATAGGAGACAATCTTTCTTCCATTCCTTTCTCAATTATCTATCTACAAGCATACCCCATAATTTCCCACCATCTACACAGGAGTCATTACCAGCTGCTAGGCATTACACAGCCAAAATGTGCTAAGATAGCTTTCAGTTGAGTAATAAGAGACATGAAAAGGGAAGCCTTTCTCCAGAACATGTCCACCAGGAGACACTCAGTAAGCTTAACACAACAACATACAATCATTTAATATTGAAAATGCTTCAAACTATTGAAAATGTCCAATAAAAAAAACAACAAATGATCTCAGCCCATGTCCAGAAACAGAAAAGAGTAACTGAGACAAATGAGATAGAGGCAGACATAGACTTCCCACTAGATGAGCAGGCTTTGGTTCTGCCTGAGAAGGGATTCACAAGAATGATATGGAGACAAAGCCAAATGCTTCACAGAAGGGTGGAGGAAAATAAAGAAGAATTAAGGGAAGTGCTATAGGAGCACTCAAACAAGATAGATATAGCATTTGAAACCATTCAAAACCTGAAAAAAGAGATCCAGATGATTAATAATAAAATATCAGAAATGGACAATACACTGAAAAGGGAAAGGAGTAGAACTGAAGAGATGGAAGCCAGAATAAGCGAGCTGGAAGACAAATATCTCAATACTGATAAGACAAAAGAGTAAGCAGGAAAACGATTTAAAAAAAAAAATCTGAAGAGAGTCTAAGGTTCATGTTGGATAACATGAAGAGGAATAACTTAAAAATTATTTGTATTCTGGAATACAAAGAATCACAGAAGTCCACAGTGGAGATAGTTGAAGATCCTCTGGAGGATAATTTCCCTAACATCTTGAAGGCTGAGAAGATAAGCATTCAAGAAGCTGAATGAAACCCAGGAAGGATAGACACCCCCCTCCAAAAAAAAAAAAATCACTAAGGAGCTCTGGTAGTGTAGTGGTTACGAATCGGGCTGTGAACCGCAAGGTCAGCAGTTCGGAACTACCAGCTGCTCCACGGGAGAAAGAGGAGGCTTTCTGCTCCCGTAAAGATTTACAGCCTCGGAACCCTGTTTAGGGTCACTATGGGTTGGAACCGACTCGACGGCACTTAACAACAACAACAGCAAAACATATTATAGTCAAGCTTTCCAAAATCAAAGACAAGGAGAGAATCCTAAAAGCAGCCAGGGAAAAGAAAAGTGTTACCTACAAAGGCAAGCAAATCAGATTAAGCTCTGATCGCTCAGCAGAAATCATGCAAGCAAGAACATAATGGGGAGACATATATAAAACCCTAAAAGAAAACAAACAAACAAACAAAAAACTGCCAACCAAGAATCGTCAAACCACCAAAACCATCAATCAAATACGATGGTGCAATCAAAACATAAACAGAAGCTAAGAGATTTTGTCAAAGCCAATCAAGCACTTCAAAACATCCTAAAAGGGACTTCCGGTTTGGTGGTAGCAGAGCAGAGTCAGGTAGGCCAGGCTCCATAGAAGAGGGGCTAAAAACCCAGAGATGCAGCCTTCCTGAAACTGCACCTGAGCTCTGCATCTAGCATAAGGGTCAGGGTGTCAGTTTCCTATTACCACCAATGGAAAAATCACAGTATAAAAGAAAACATTGTGATTTAGAACTCAGTCAAGACATGGAACTCCCTCTGTGGCCATCCTGCCCAGGTGGAAGTCAGAGGGTGGGGCTACAGCCAGACCAGCAGAAGGAACCAGCACTAAAAGTGGCACAGTGATATTTGCAAAAGGAGGTGTGGGGAATTCTACACATTTTTTTCCCCTCCTCTTCCTTGTTGTGCCTTCTTTGACCAGCCCAGATGCCTTCAGACAGGTGGGTGCGCACTCCAAAAAAAAAGTTCAGTGTTGACACCCAGCTTTTCCATGGTACAGAGAGAAAGAGCCCCATCAGTCCAATGATAAAGTCTTTGGCTGATGCTTTTGACTTCTGCCTGTGGGACCCAGCCCTAAAGTTAACTTGTGTGAGCCCATTAACCCCTGCCTACATAGCAAGAAAAAAAGCAGGTTTGGCCTGGCCGACAAACCATATGAACAATTTGTAAAACCCCAACATAAAAACACACAGCTATTTAAAGAATTACGCTGTGCACACGCAGATACTTAACAGACCTTCAGAGACAAAAATAGTAAACAATCTTTCTGCCATTAATTTCTCAGTATCTATCTGTGCACCTCTATGGTGGTGACTAGAGGAGGGGACTGAGTGAGTCGAAACCCCCTCCCACTACTGGAGGCTTCTACGGTGCACACACACTGCCTGTGTAGAAAGGCGACTGGACAGTTGGCCACAGTTTTATTTTTGTTTCAAATTGGAGGTTCTTGTCTCTGTTTTATATTGCTTCTGCTTTTGGTCCTTTTGATCACACATTTTACCTGGAGGTGGGAGCTTTTTCTCCCTATGTTACCCAAGATGAGTCAGTAATTGTGGACATATAGCAAAGCTACAAGCATACCCCATAATATTCCACCATTGAGACAAGAGCCAATAACAAGTGCTAAACAATACACGTGAAAAGGGAAGCAAGCCTAGCCTCCAGATCATATCGACCAGGAGACACCCAGTAAGCTTAATAATACAACAACAAACATCTATTTAAGCATTTAAAAAAACCCACATAACTACTGGAAATGACATACAAAAGATCTCAAACACAACAAACGATCTCAAAACATGTCCAAAAACAGAAAAGAGTAACTAAGACAAATGCGCAGGAGACAGACAAAGTCTCCCCAAAAGAGGAAGAGCATACTTTGGATTTGCCTGAGAAAGAATTAAGAAGAATGATATGAAAACAAATTCAAATGCTCTGAAAAGGGGTGGAGGAAATCAAGGAAGAAGTCAGGAAAGTACTACAAGAACAATCAAACAAGATTGATACAGCACTGGAAACAATTCAAAACCTGAAAAAAGAAGTCCAGATGATTAATAATAAAATATCAGAAATGGACAATACACTGAGAGAAGAAAGGAGCAGAATAGAAGAGATGGAAGCCAGAACTAGCGAGATGGAAGACAAATCTCACAATACTGCTAAAATAAAAGAGCAAGTAGAAAAAATGATAACAAAATCTGAAGAGAGTCTAAAGATTAATGCTGGATAACATGAAGAGGAACAACTTAAGAATGATTGGTATTCTGGAACAGGAAAAATCAGAGAAGTCCACAGAGAATACAGCTGAAGAGCTTCTGGAAGAAAATTTCCCTAACATCTTTAAAGATGAGAAGATAAACATTCAAGAAGCTGAAAGTACCCCAGTAAAGATAGACCCCCCCCCCAAAAAAAAAAGTCACCAAGACATATAATAATCAAGCTGTCCAAAATCAACGACAAGGAGAGATTCCTAAAAGCGACCAGGGAGAAGAGAAGTGTCACCTACAAAGGCAAACAAATCAGATTAACTCTGACTATTCAGCACAAACCATGCAGGCAAGAAAGCAATGGAGAGACATATACAAAACCCTAAAAGAAAAAAAAGAAAAAACTGCCAACCAAGAATCGTCTATCCAGCAAAACTATCAGTCAAATACTATTGTGCAATCAAAACATTCCAGGATAAATAGAATCTAAGAGATTTTATCAAAACCAATCCAGCACTTCAAAACATCCTAAAGGGAGTTCTGTGGACTGAAAACTAACAAGAACAGAATACAATCAGAAATTGACAGGCATGGCAACACCATCTGGAACTCAGTCCATAGATAGCAGAGTCAAGAACAGACCAAAACTACAACAACAAATTCAAAGGAGTTGGGAGGTCAACTGAAGATCAAAATAACATCAATGTCAAAGAAGAGATAAATGTAAGAACATAGATCCAGGTGGTGAGAATGTCAGGTAGATTATAGGATACAATAGATTCTCTTAAATGGAGAAAACAGTTAATAGACTATAAGGCATGCCCCCCAAAAGTTAATGCTTCACAAGTTCCCATGAAAATGAACTTCCAAGCAGAACAAGCAAACATAAACATTCAGAATAAACCAACAAAAAAGATGAACTCAGCCCAAGGAGGCATGCAGAACAAAGAAATGAACAGCACTACCAAAAAATTAACATAATGGCAAAAATTAATTCATACCTATTGATAATTGTATTGAATGTCAATGGATTAAATGCACCAGTGAAGAGACAGAGAGTGGCAGGATGGATAAGAAAATAAGACCCTTCAATATGCTGCCTAAAAGAGGCATACGTTAGACACAAAGACAAAAACAGACTAAAAGATAAAGGTTGGAAAAAATATACCAAGCTAACTGCAACAATAAACAAGCAGGAGTGGCAATACTAATCTCCGATAAAGCAAACTTAAGACAAAAAGCAGCATAAGAGATAAAGAAGGACACTATTTCATGATCAAAGGGTCAATTGAGCAAGAAGACATAACCATAATGAATGTCTAGGCTCCCAATGAAAGAGCACCAAGATATATGAAGAAAACCTTTCTAGACTTGAAGAAATAGATAAATCTACAATTGTAGTGGGACACTTTAATACGCCACTTTGGGAAAAGGACAGAACAACCAGGAAGAAGCTCAACAAAGTTACAGAGGAACTAAACAATACAATCAAAACCAACTTGACCTCATAGATGTGTACAGAGCATTCAACCCAGCAACAGCACAATATACAGTATTCTCAAGTACACATGGTACATTCTCCACAATGTACCATGTGTTTGGTCACAAAGCAAGCCTCGATAAATTTACAAATATCAAAATAGTTGTTTTTGTAGTTGTTAGGTGCCACCGAGTCGGTACCGAACCATAGCGACCTTATGCACAGCAGAACGAAACACTACCTGATCCTGGGCCAACCTCACCACTGCTGCCACACTTGAGTCCATCGATGCTGCCTCTTACATAATCCATCTTGTTGGGGTCTTCCTCTTTTCTCTGCCCTTCCACCTTACCAAACATGATATCCTTCTCCAGTGACTGGTCCCAGTCCCTCCAGACATTATGTCCAAAGTATGAGAGATGAAGTTTGGCCATATTGGCCTCCAAGGAGCACTCTGGCTGCACTTCTTCCAAAATGTAACTATTTATTAGTTCTTTTGGCAGCCCATAGCACTTTCAACATTCTCCTCCAACACCATAACTCAAAAGCATCAATTCTTCT
>NW_006408677.1:7953011-7955237 GCF_000296735.1 Chrysochloris asiatica | reverse complement strand
TCTTTGAAATTTTCTGTTCAGCTCTTGGACCTCCTTATTTCTTCCATTTGCTTTAGCATCTCTACGCTGGAGAGCAAGTTTCAGTGTCTCTTCTGACATCCATTTTGATCTTGTACTTCTGTCTTGTTTTCTCAATGACTTTTTGCTTCTTTCATGTATGATGTTCTTTATGTTATCCCAAAACTCTCCTGGTCTTTGGTCTTTAGTGTTTAAAGTATCAAATCTGTTCTTCAGATGATCTCTAAATTCAGGTAGGATATATTCAAGGTCATATTTTGGCTCTCTTGGACTTGTTTTCATTTTCACTGATGATATGGGGCTTTTCCATTGTCTCTTTCCACAGTTGTGGTCAATTTGATTTCTATGTATTCTATCTGGTGAGGTCCATGTGTATAGTCGTCTCTTATGCTGTCTGAAGAAGGTATTTGAAATGAACAAATAATTGGTTTTGCAGAATTCTATCATGTGTTCTACAGCATCATGTCCAAGGACATATTTTCCAACCACTGATCCTTCCTATTTGTTCCCAACCTTTGCATTCCAGTCACGAGTAATGATCAATACATCTTGATAGCATGTTTGATCAATTTCAGATTGAAGAAGTTGGTAGAATTCTTCTAGCTCATCCTCACTGGTTTTAGTGGTTGGTGTGTAAATTTGAGGAATGGTGGTATTAACTGGACTTCCCTATAAGCGAATGGATATTATCATATCACAAACAGCCTTGTACCTTATGACTGATCTGGTTATGTTCTTTTTGACAATGAATGAAACACCATTCCTCTTCAATTTTTCATTCCTGGAATAGTAAACCATGTGGTTGTCAGATTCAAAAAGGCCAATAGCAGTCCATTTCAATTCACTAATGCCTAACATATTGATGTTTATGCATTCCATTTTATTTTTGACAACTTCCAGTTTTCCCAGATTCATACTTCGTACATTCCATGTTCTGATTTTCAATGGATGTTTACAGCTGTTTCTCTCTATTTTGAGTTGTGCCCCATCAGCAAATGAAGGTCCCATGGGCTTTTCTCCCACGGGATTTATTCCTTTTGCTTTACTACAGTCAACTCCATATTGAGGATGTAGTTCTTCCCCAGTCGCATTTTGAGTCCCTTCTAACCTGAGGGGCTCATTTTCCAGCACTATAGCTGACAGTGTTTCTCTGCTATTCATAAGGTGTTCAGTGATTTAATATTCAGAATTAGTTCATCAATCTTTCTTCCTAGTCTGTCTTTGTCTGGAAGCTCATCTGAAACCTGTTCACCATGGGTGAGCCTGCTGGTATTTAAAATACCTGTGGCATAGCTTTCAGAATCACAGCAGCTCACAAGCCACCACAGTATGACAGACTAATAGACGAATGGTGGTTGTTTGGTTTTAAGTGGAAACTGTCACTTTAAATTTCAAGGAGATCTGTGTGCATGCGTAGTAGAACCCTCCTGGGGAAGAGGTGGGGTGTCCATTCACTCAGGCATTCCCTCTAGTCACCAGAATGGAGGTGTGCAGACAGCGAGAGACCAATGAACAGATACCATAAAAAGAATGTCCACCTGTATCTCTGTGGTTATGTCAGGTGTTCGTGGCTGTTTGGATCCTTCCCCTGCTTGGTCTCTCCTAAGATGGCAGCTCTGGGAGCATCTGAGCATCTTGAATTAGAAAGCAATGGATTTCATGACTCTGCTACAAATTCCCCCAGCTGTAAGCCTTCCAAGCTTCTAAATATTCATTTATATGTGATTCAAGCATCTTTTCATACCACAATGCTATAAAACAAGAAATCAACAATAAGGAAGACCAAGGAAATAAAGTTGAATACATGGAAACTGAATAACACCCTGCTGAAAGTGACTGGGTAAAAGAAGAAATTAAACATGAATTCACAAAGTTCCTAGAGGCAAATGAGGATGAAAACACAACATACCAAAATCTTTGGGACACAGCAAAAGTGGTGCTGAGAGGACAATTTATTGCAATAAATGCGCACATCCAAATAGAAGAAAGGACTAAAATTAACACACCATCTCCAACAATTAAAAACAGACCAACAGAGGGAACCCACAGTCACCAAAAGAAAAGAAATAAATATAAGAACTGAAATAAATGAGATGGAAAATAGAAAAACTATAGAAAGAATCAACAGGACAAGAAGCTGGTTCTTTGAAATGATTAATGAAATTGAGTAACCATTTGGAAAACTAAAAAAAAAAAAAAAAAAAAAAA
>NW_006408677.1:7948170-7952443 GCF_000296735.1 Chrysochloris asiatica | reverse complement strand
ATGCAGAAAAGACATTTGACAAAATCCAACATCCATTCCAGACAAAAACACTCAACAAAGTAGGAATTGAAGGGAAATTTCTCAACATAATCAAGAGTATATATACAAAACCAACAGCCTACATCTCACTCTCAGTGGAGAGAAACTGAAAGCCTTCCCTCTGTGAACGGAAACCAAACAAGGATGTCCTTTGTCACCACTCTGATCCCATACTGTTTTGGAAGTCTTAGCCAGAGCTATACGGCATGATAGAGAAATTAAAGACATCCAAATTTGCAAAGAGGAAGTAAAAAGCTCTCTATTTGCAGACGATATGATCCTATACATAGAAAACCCCAAAGACTCAGTAAAAAAAACTACTAGCCATCATTAGATGATTTAGCAAAGTGGCAGGGTATAAGATCAACATACAAAAATAAGCTGAATTCCTCTATCATAACAATGACAGCATTGAAAGTGACATTAGGAAACCAATACCATTTACAATAGCCACCCAAAGGATGAAATATTTAAGAATAAACATAACTAGAGACACAAAGGACTTATACAAAGAAAACCACAAAACACTACTACAAGAAACCCAGGAAACTTACAGAAGAGGAAGAACATACCATGTTCCTTGGTGGGAAGACTCAACATCATGAAAATGTCAGTACTACCCAAAGCAATTTACACATACAATGCAATTCCAATCCAGATTCCAACAACATTCTTCAAAGAGATGGAAAAGACTATTACAAACTTTATATGAAAGGAAAGAGACCCAGGATAAGTAAAGCACTGCTTAAGAAGAAGAACAAGGTTAGAGGCCTCTCCCTCCCCAATTTCAAAATTTACTACATTACTACAGTGTTCAAATCAGCCTGGTACTGGTACAATGAAAGATACATTGATCAATGGAACAGAATCGAGAATCCAGAAATTACCCCATCCACTTACAGCCAACTGATTTTTGACAAAATACCTAGGTATATTGCATGGGGAGGAGATAGTCTCTTTAACAGATGGTGCTGGTAGAACTGGAAAGTGATATGCAAAAGATTGAAACAAGACCTATACAAAAACAAACTCAGCATGGATTAAAGACCTAAATGTGAATCCCAAAATTATGAAGCTCATCAATGAAAAAATAGGGACAAATGTGAAGGTGCTAATTCAGGGAATACACACAGTACCAAACATTTTGATAATTAAACAAACAAAAGTAGACATGATAGATGATTGGAACATGCTAAAAATTTAAAATTTGTGTGCATCAAAAGACTTCACCAAAAGAGTAAAAAAGGAACGCACAGAATGGGAAAAAATCTTTTGCAAAGACACATCACATAAAGGACTCATTTCTAAAATATATAGGAAACTACAACACCTCTACAAGGAAAAGACAAATAACCCAATTTAAAAAATGGGCACAGGACACGAACACACACTTCACCAAGGAGGAGATCCGGGCAGCCAACAAGTATCTGAAGAAATGTTCATGATCACTAGCCATCAGAGATGCAAATCAAAACAACAATGAAATATCATCTCACACCAGCAATAACAGCAAAGACCAAAAAAGTAGAGGACAATAAATGCTGGTGAGGATGTAGAGAGACTGGGTCCCTCCTACACTGTTGGTGGGATGGCAAAATTGTCCAACCACTCTGGAAAGCAATATGGCGCTTCCTCAGAAGGTTAGAAATAGAAATACCTTATGATCCAGCAATTCTTCTACTTGGTATTTACCTACAAGAAATATGAACCATAACACGAGCAGATATATGCACACCAATGTTCATAGCAGCACTATTTACAATAGCAAAAAGATGGAGACAGCCTAAATGTCCATCAATTGAAGAATGGATAAACAAACTGTGGTACATACACACAATGGAATTCTATGCTAACTTGAAGAACAACAAGGAAGCTGCAAGCCACTATATAACATGGATGAACCTTGAGGACATTATGCTGAGTTAAACTAGTCAGTCATAAAAGGAGAAATACTGCAAAAGACCATTATTGTAAAACACTAAGAAAAAGAACCCACACTAAAAGGGGGGAAAAATCTGACTATATATATATATAATTGCTCATCACTGGGATGTATGAGATGAGAGGAGGGGAGGGAGGGAGGGGAAGATCGAACACAGGGTAGGGTATAGACACAGGAAAGCTTAGGTGCTGGGGAGAGGGGATGGGCAATACACAAGAAGGGGAAGGGGACTAGAAAAACAAGGCATATGGGAAAACAATTAGGCAGGTTCCCATGGGCTAAGTGGGGCAGAGGTAAATGATGATGTATGCACAACTTTGGAACAGGGCTTTGGGATACAGGAATAGAGGCATGGTTTGAAAATTAGAAGAGATGCATACATTTTTAGAAAAACATGACCTACCTAAACTTACACTGAGTGAAGTGGGCAACTTGAACAGATCCATAACAAAAGAAGAAATTGATCGGGTCAACAAAAAGTCCCAACCAAACAAATCCGGGTCCAGATGGCTTCATTGGTGAGTTCTACCAAATGTTCAGGGAAGAGCTGTCACTAATTCTACTCAAATTATTCCAGAATATAGAAGAGCATGGAAAACTTCCTAACACATTTTATGAAGCAAGCAAGTATAACCCTCATACCAAAACTAAGGAAGGACATCACTAAGAAAGAAAATCATACACTAATGTCCTTCATGAACATAGATGCAAAAATTCTCAACAAAATCCTAGCTAACAGAATCCAACAACACATCAAAAAATAATACATCATAACCAAGTGGGATTCATATCACAGATGCAAGGATGATTCAACATTGTTGTTGTTGTTAAACATTAGAAAAACAATAAATGTAATCTGCCATATAAATAAGAAAAAGGAAAAGAAACACATGATCATATCTATTGATGCAGAAAAGACATTTGACAAAATCCAACATCCATTCCAGACAAAAACACTCAACAAAGTAGGAATTGAAGGGAAATTCCTCAACATAATCAATAGCATATATACAAAACCAAAAGCCTACATCTCACTCTCAATGGAGAGAAACGGAAAGCCTTCCCTCTGCGAACTGGAACCAGACAAAGATGCCTTTGTCACCACTCATATTCAATATTGTGCTGGAATTCTTAGTCAGAGCCTTACAGCAACATTGGGAAATTAAAGACATCCAAATTGGCAAAGAGGAAGTAAAACTCTCCCTATTTGCAGATGATATTATCATATATATATATATCCTCAAAGAGACAGTAAAAACAAAACAAAACAAAAAAAACCCCTACAAGACCTCAATGTAAGATTCAGCAAAGTGGTTCAGCAAAGTGGCAGGGTATAAGATCAACATATAAAAATCAGTAGGATTCCTCTATACTAAAAATGACAGCGCTGAAAAAGACATTAGAAAAGCAATATCATTTAAAATTGTCATCGAAAGGGTGAAATATATAGGAATAAATGTAACCAGAGGAACAAAGGACCTATACAGCCAACAAGCATATGAAGAAATGTTCACAATCACTAACCAATTATTGTCGTTGTTAGGTGTCATTGAGTCGGTACTGACCCATAGCGACCATATGCACAGCAGAAAGAAACACTGCCTGATCCTGGGCCAACTTCACTACTGTTGCCATGCTTGAGTCCATCGATGCTGCCACTTGGCCAATCCATCTCATTGGGGGGTCTTCCTCTTTTTCACTGACACTCCACCTTACAAAACATGATGTCCTTCTCCAACGACTGGTCCCTCCAGACAATATGTCCGAAGTATGAGAGATGAAGTTTGGCCATCTTAGTCTCCAAGGAGCACTCTGGCTGAACTTCTTCCAAAATGGATCTATTGGTTCTTTTGGCAGCCCATGGCACATTCAATATTTTCCTCCAACACCATAACTCAAAAGCATCAATTCTTCTGTGGTCTTCATTATTCACTTTCCAGCTTTCACATGCATATGAGGTTATTCAAAATACCATGGCTTGGGTCAGGCGCCCCTTAGTCCTCAAGCTGACATCTTTACTATTCAATACTTTAAAAAAAAAGGTGTTGTGCAGCAGATTTGCCTAATGCAATACGTCGTTTGATTTTTTTGACTGCTGTTTCCGTGAATGTTGATAGTTGATCCAAGAAGAATGAAGTCCTTGACAAATTCAATCTTTTGTCCTTTGATAAGAATGTTGTTTATTGATCCAACGGTGAGGATTTTAGTTTTCTTTACATTGAGATGTAATCCATACCAAAGGCTGTGCTCTTTGATCATCATCAGTAAATGTTTTAAGTCCTCTTCACTTTC
>NW_006408677.1:7946036-7947113 GCF_000296735.1 Chrysochloris asiatica | reverse complement strand
ATATATTCAAGGTCATATTTTGGCTCTCATGGACTTGTTTTCATTTTCTTCAGCTTCTGTTTGAATTTGCATACGAGTAATTGATGGTTTATTTCACAGTCTGCCCCTGGCCTTGTTTTCACTGATGATATGGAGCTTTTCCATCTTATCCTTCTGCAGATGTAGTCAATTTGATTTCTATGTATTCCATCTGGTGAGGTCCATGTGTATAGTCGTCTCTTATGCTTTCTAAAGAAGGTATTTGAAACGAACAAATCATTGGTTTAGCAGAATTCTATTGTGTGTTCTCCAGCATCATTTCTATCCCCAAGGTCATATTTTCCAACTATGGATCCTTCCTCTTTGCTCCCAACCTTTGCATTTCAATCACTACCAATGATCAATACATCTTGATTGCATGTTTGATCAATTTCAGGTTGAAGAAGGTGGTAGAATTCTATTTCATTGTCATTGGCTTTAGTGGTTGGTGTGTAAATTTGAATAATATTGGTATTAACTGGTCTTCCCTGTAGGCACATGGATATTATCCTATCACAGACCGTATTGTACCTCATGACTGATCTGGATATGTTCTTTTTGACAATGAATGTAACACCATTCCTCTTCAATTTTTCATTCCCAATATAGTTAACTATGTGGTTGTCAGATTCAAAATGGTAAATACCAGTCCATTTCAGCTCACTAATGCCTAAGATATTGATGTTTATGCATTCCATTTCATTTTTGACAACTTCCAATTTTCTCAGTACACTCCATGTTCCGATTTTCAATGGATGTTTACAGCTTTTACTCTTCATTTTGAGTTGTGCCCCATCAGTAAATGAAGGTCCCGTGGACTTTTTTCCCACAAACTTTACTCCATTTGCTTTATCACGGTCAACTCTACTTTGAGGAGGCAGCTCTTTCTCAGTCACATTTTAAATGCCTTCCAACCTAAGGGGCTAATTTTATGGCAGTATATCTGACAGTGTTTCTCTGCTATTCATAAGGTTTTCAGTGACTAAATATTTGGAAGTAATTTGTCACTCTTTCTTCCTAGTCTGTCTTTGTCTGGAAGCTCATCTGAAACCTGTCCAC
>NW_006408677.1:7935797-7942971 GCF_000296735.1 Chrysochloris asiatica | reverse complement strand
ATTCTTCTATTTCATCTTCACTGGCTTTAGTGGTTGGTGCATAAATTTGAATAATAGTGGTATTAACTGGGCTTCCCTGTAGGTGCATGGATATTTTCCTATAACTTACAGCATTGTACCTCATGACTGATCTGGATATGTTGTTTTTGACGATGAATGCAACACCATTCCTTTTCAATTTGTCATTCCATTTGTCAATAGTGATTGGAATATCTAAAATGGGGCTAAAACTTTCCCAGTGAAGGAGGTTTCCTGCATAGTCTTTGCATTGCATAAGATCATAGGTGGAATCCTGAACCCCATCCAGAATCTTCTGAGGTGGGAAATTTCCACTTGAAAGGATAAGCAGACCAGCCTGGAGCAGCTAGAAGACCAGAAGATACTTCTTGAAAGAAAGACCAGCAGGAGAAATCAAAAAGAATAACAGCAGTCTGATTGACTATTATAAGTATATACAAATTGTTTGCAGGTGAGCCATCAAGGCAAGTGGATGGGTCTCCTCAGGACAAACCCTCTTCCAAAACTGAGATGCAAGGGGAACACACAAGCAGGCATGTAATATTGCTGGTTACCACATTGATCTACTGATAAGGGGAGTGGGGGAAAACAGCAATGAAGTTGTGAGCTGAGTCCAACCATGTTCAATAGACTCCTGTCAACCTGGATTGAGACCTGGTTGCCCAGCAGTATAGCAAGACCTGGGGACTCCTGAGCCCAGTGACAGGGACATAACCACAGAGGACCAGAGCAGAGAGTGAAGCGTCCAGCTGATTTGAAGTGAAGAGAGATGCACAAGAACACCCATGCTTGCAGATAGTACCCATTTGACCTGGCTTCAATGGCTGGATGATCAGAACTCAGCTAAAGGAAAAAAGAAGACGGGAAACAAGAGTAATCTGGTACAATTTGATAAACTTGACCTATGCTTATTGATGTAGTAGTTCAAAAGAGGGAATGAGTCTCTATGCGAGGATCATTCCCACCCCCTTTGTATACAGGGTTGACACAGATGGGTAACTTAGACATTGACTACCCAAAATGAAGCGGGTGGGGCTACAAAGGCACAAAGTGACTGGCTTACTAGCTTTCAAGAGGGAGCCAAGTTTCAGAGGGTGCAAGGGAAGGTAGAATCTCTACTGAGTTGTTTCCAATCTGTCTGGATGGGGCTGGTGAAAAGAGATGGTGATAAGACTCTTGTGGTTCAATAGTGCATAATTACTATCAGGACTGATTGTGAATGTTGCAAATGTAAATGTAGATGTTTTGTAACAAATAGTAAGTGGTTGATTTTGTAGTCCAGAAGCGGAGGTCCCTGGGACCATCAAGGGAGAGGAGCAGGGTGTGGGACCCTACCCAGAGAAGCAGTGATGCCACAGATGGAGGTAGAGATGATGACATGGAGAGATGGAGCGGCTGGGGACTCTGGACTCTGGGTGGGAGAGGGGCTGTGTGCTGGCAGCCTGGGTGCTGGCTTGCGGATTGTACCCTTTGGTTGTTTGAATGTATTCCTGAGTGCTTCGGTGTATATCCAAAAAACAAAACAAAAACAAAAAACAAACAGAGGGAATGGAAGCAAATGCATGGAGGTGTTTGTAATCATTGCAATGAAATGAAATATAATAGGATTAATGTAAAGCTGATGTTTTCACATGTAAACGATCACTCAATTCACAATAAAATCTTTTTAAAAAAAGGAAGTAAGTGCTGACATGCTATAATTTGGATGAACCTTGAAAACGTTAAGTGAAAGAAGTCAGTCACAAAAGGCCACACGTTGTGTGATTCCATTTATATGTAGTATCCAGAACAGACAAATCCATATAGAAAGAAAGTAGTTCACTAGTTGCTAGTGCCTTGTGGGTTTGTAAGGCTTTTTTTTTTTTTTTTTGAGTGATAAACTTATTTAAAATTAGATAGTGGCACTGTTTGCACAGCATCATGAATGTCCAAAAAAGCCACTGGATTATATATTTTAAATAGTGAGTTTTATGTTGTGTGACTTGTATCTCAATAAAGCTGTTCTTTAAAAAAAAAAAAAAAAATTCTTATAATAGATCTCAACTTTGAAAACAAAGAAGGAAGTGAATTTTCTTCCAGAAGAGAGGGAAGGGGGTAGAAAGATAAGAAAGGAACATAGATGTGGTAGAGTGTTTGTAGAAAATAAAACAATTACTGTTCCTCTTCTCTCCCAGTTTGAGCATGCAAGACAATGGTCAACTGTCTGTATGGCCCTGTCTTGAAGCAGAAGTAGAGAATTCAATGACTAAAAAATCTTCTCTGGTAGTGGAGAATTGTAAGAATAAGATTCAGTCAAAGAAGATTTGGCATGGATTTTGTTGTTAGGACCAAGGAGGAGGTATCTGTAGTTACAATCCTTAGTTTGCCCAAGTGACAAAAAAGATCACTGCTTAGAAGCTGGATACTGAGTTTACCACACAATTTGTGTTTTTTCTTATAAGACCTACATAAATGTATCAGGAAATAAAAATCTTTTCTCTGTGGGAGAATATTTGCATATTTCTAAAATCTCTCTCTCTCTCACACACATACATACTTTTTGTCTTCTTTTTTGGCTCTGGGGATAAAGGAGTATGATTTGTTGTTGTTGTGTGCATAGGAAAAAAAGGAGGGGGAGCCTTAATATGAAAATTGAACTTCTCTGTGACACTTTTCATTTTTGCAGCATATATTTTAGCCAGTAAACTATAGTGGGTAGGTAGCATGGTGTGGTGTAAACAATGTAGTCTTAAAAATAAGACAGACAAGATCATGAAAATTTACTTAACCATAGTAAACATTAGTTTTCTTAACTATCAAAAAATTTTTTGGATGAAATTATATACCCTATATTATTTTTATGGTCGTTAAATCCATACTTCCCAAATCTGGCTGGTTATTGAGAACCACAAGTATTTAATGAAGTCTAAATTTGCCTACCAACCTAGATTGCCAGTCATTTTTAAAAAATACAATCACTACTGCCAGTTTCTTTCACCATACTTATTCGTTCTGTTTTGCATACATTCTCTAGGAATCAGAAGTGACTCTAAGGCACCTAAAACAGCAAATTGCATTATTGAGTTGTTGCTTCTTTTAAGGGCTGTTGAGTCACTTCAGACTTATAGTGACCCTTTAAAGGGCTTCTGAAGCTGTTAATCTTTGTGGGAATAGAAAACCTCATCTTTCTTCAATGGAGCTTATCCTACAGAATCACCACACTTCTATTTATTAAGTAGTCACCCCAAAATATCTCTGTGTATGTTAATACACACACACATAAAAAAACTTGGACATGTATGCATAGGAGCCCTAGTGGTACAGTGTTTGGCTGCTAACTGAAAGGTCAGTGATTCAAACTCACCAGCTGCTCCATGGGAGAGTGATGTTACAGTCTTCTCCCATAAAGATTTACAATCTTGGAAACTTTAATGAAAAGTTATATTCTGTCCTATAAGGTTACTATGAGTAGGAATTGATTTAATGGCTATGGGTGTTTGATTTTCTGTACTCCTGTACATATACGCATGTGTATGTGTACATATGCACACACATATATGTGGTGCTGTAGGATAAGTACTGGACCACAAGGTCTGTTTGAACTGCAAGGTCAGTGGTTCAAACACACCAGCTGCTCCTCAGAAACCCTATATAGTGTCACTGTGAGTTGGAAATGACTCAGCAGCACTTAACAACATATGTATATATATCAGGGGGCTTCAAAAAGTTCATGAGGAAATGGAATTAAAAGATAAGGGAGTTCTTCTGGTCTCAGAGTTGTGGATAATGATGTTCACATGTTCCATTAGCCTACTAGACTGATTCCAAGCATCTTCACTTCTCATCACTCTTCTTCTTCTGCATATGGAGAGATTAGTAACTCCTCCTTAAATGACCACTCATGAGCTTTTACAATCCTTTTTTTTTTTTTGAAAGACACTACTCACCAAAGTAGGATGTAGGGCATTGATCATGGTGTCCCCTTAGACTATGAGCCTGCCTGGCTACAAATAACAATAGCTCTGAAAGGGATCACATTAGAAGGTCATGGAAAGAGTGGGAGAAAATGAGGAACAAAACTCAAAATTAATACCAAAAAAAAAAAGACAGGGCTTACTGGTCAGAAACAGAAAGGGACTGGAGGAACCTGAAACTTTGTCTATAGATAACCTTTCAGGTCTAGAAAGGAACTCACCCTCATGACTCAATTTTCAGCCAAGCAGTCTATAGATTTATTATAGGCGGGGACAGCAACACTAGTAAGGTATGCTCACCGTGGAATGTTCAATTGTTCAAAATCAAATGGGCAACATTTACCTAAGAACAAAGTTGAGAAGGGATGAGAGGGTAGGTGGAATGAAAATAGAAACCATAGGGAGGAAGTAGGATAATTGCTGTTGCAGGGAGGAGATTGCAATCATTGATATGAAACAAAATGTATGATTTGTTGAATGTAAAACTGATGATATTGTCTGTAAGCTTTAACTCAATTCACAATAAAAAAATTTTTAAATTATGGGATTTTTTGGTAAACTTTTTTAAAGGCCCTTCCTATATCCATTGTATCTTAGTGTATCTTAGAGGTTGCACTAATTGACATTCTGGCTAACTAAGTAAGAGGGTCTATTTCTTCACATGATTGCCAATACTGTGTGCTATTTAATGTGTATTCTTTTAATTTAAATTGTAAATACTTGTATTTTCATCTGCATTTTTGAAACTGCATATAATCTATTCATGTCCTATGTGGATGATTCTTCTGTTCAGATGAGATTTTCCAGTAATTGATTTGTAAGTTTTCTTTATATATTTAGGAAATTTTCCATTTGTACCCCCACCCCTACCCAATGTAGTCTGTCTTTTGACTCTGGTTATATATTTATTTTATTTTCCTTTCACAGAAGTGTTTATTTTGTATATAGCAAAATGTACCAGTTTTTTTTTTGGTTTTTTTTTTTTTTGTGTGTGTGTGTGTGTTTTTAAATAGGTCATAGATTTTGACTTTTGTTTGAAAAAGTGTTCCCTACCTGGTGTGGTGCGGGTTAATGCACCAGACTGCAAAGCCGTTTGAACCACAAGATTGGCAGTTCAAGCTCATCAGCTGTTCCTTGGAAACCCTATACAGGGTCGCTATGGGTCGGAACCGACTCGACGGCACTTAACAACAACAACCTAAGGAAGTCCACCCCTTGAGAGTCTGATTTAATAGATTTGAGTATAGTCTCAAGAATCTTTAACAAAATGCTTAACCAGTATTTTGAGCACCAGTCAGGTCTATAAACCTGGGTACAATAAAATCAAATATATAAAACACCAGACATGTAGTAGGCATCGATTCATAGTCAGTAAACAGTAACTGTTTACTCCCTGCCCTCCCTTTACTGAGTCCCAATATGACACTCTAGAATAAGCACTGGACTGGTAACTGCAAGTTTGGCAGTTTAAATTCACCAGCTGCTCTCAGAAACACTGTACTTTCTATGAGTCAGAACCGACTCAAATGCACACAACAACAACAACTGCCTTTACTATCCTAAGAGGAACATTAAAATTTGCAATTATTGTTGTTAAGTTCCATTAAGTTGGTTCCAACTCATAGTAACCCTGTATAGGGTTTCTGTCGGGGGTCCTATGTCGGGGTCCTGCCTCAACAAAGGAGTACCTCGACGAAGCGTGGGGTTTTAACGTGAGTGGGAGATCTGGTAGGTGAAAGAAACAGATTAGACACAAAGAAGACAGACACACATGTTTGATGCAAGCTGTCAGGCAAGCTAGCACAGCATAGCATACAGGACTAGCTTTGCCTCAGACTTTTATTCATTTTCAGATCAGGGAAATCAAGGCAGGAGGTACAAGTTTAATGTAATTAATTATCTGAAGAGGGTACAAAGTGATTTCACAGAATCTCATGTGTCATTCAGAACTCAGAAAATTATCTTGTGCTCAGAAAATTATCCTGTGTTCATATTCTTAGCCAACCATTCTTCCTGAGTTAAAGGTGAAGGCAAGCAATTATTGGTTTAAACTTTAACTTCATGGGCCCCAGTGGCCCAGGGCAGCAACTTGCGGTATCCTATGAGCTAATGCTTATTTCTATATTAAATTTTTGGTGGTGAAGAGACAGACAGAAAAGTGTTAAGAGGGTCAGCTAAGTACACATAGCCACTGTGTACAACAGGACCCCCAGGGAGAGCGTCAGGATCAAGATGATCATGCCAATGGGTGGTTTATGGAGGTTGCTACTATTACTACTTAATCCTTTTTCATAGTCCCAAACCATCTGTTCCTGTCCAAGAGTTGTTTGGGAAAGTTTAACTGACTCTGCCTTAGGAACATTCTCTGTATGGTTGTCAAGCATGGATACCAGAAGCTCATGTTTTAGCTTAATATTATACATAACTGAGTAATTACCCAGAGAGTAATTATGACATTCTGCCCAAATCGCCACTGCTTGTTCCTCAGAGACCTTGCCTCTGATAACAGCCTGCACAGCCTGTACTGCCAAGGCAGTGACATTTACAGAGGAGCGATTAACTGAGACAAAGTGCGTATTATTACTGGACTTAAACATTCTTCCAGAGGCTACAGCTACCGGAGTTGAAAGCAAGAAAATCAGATAAAGAAAACACAATATAGCCATAAGGAGAAATTGAATAGTTTTAGCCAGGAGGTGAGTTCACCAAAGGCCATGTGCCCGGACCCTCAGGAGTTTTACGTCCTGGTCCACAAGGGCCATGACTTGCAGATCTGGAGTGGGCCTCTGGTCCAGAGTCTTGTCTGTCTTCTCAAGGGGCCACAGTGTCTTGGGGTCTGCATATGTCGCCGACATTAGTCGCCATCAGGTTTCCAAGGAGCAGCTGGCTAGTTTGAACTGCTGATCTCTTGGTTCAAAATGACCTTGTGGTCCAGTGCTTTATCCCACAGCGCCATACCTGGAGCCTACTCAATGGCACACAACAAAAACAATTTGCTTTATTATCCTAAGAGGAACTCTGAAATTTGCCTAGCATAGAGACTAAAATATTCAGCATTATTTTTTGCTTTTTGCAAAGCTACTTATCCCAATTACTAATTTCTTAAAGACTTAGCCTTACTTAATGTTGTTGTTGTTGTCAGGTGCCATCGAGTCGGAACCGACTCATAGCGACCCCATGCACAGCAGAACGAAACAATGTCC
>NW_006408677.1:7931790-7933656 GCF_000296735.1 Chrysochloris asiatica | reverse complement strand
TTATGCTGTCTAAAGAAGGTATTTGAAATAAACAAATCATTTGTCTTGCAGAAATCTATCATTCGTTCTCCAGTATCATTTCTATCAACAAGTCCAAATTTTCCAACTACTGGACCCTCCTCTTTGTTCCCTACTTTTGCATTCCAATCACCAGTAATAAATGATTATATTGAATGGTAAAGCCCTGTTCCTTATATTATAAGGAGTGGTGATAAAGGGCATCCTTGTCTGGTATCTGTTTACAAGGCTTTCAGTTTCTCTCCTTTTCCTTTTTCTGGGCTAAGGCAGAACTGAGGATTTTCTAGAAAAATCCTTCTCAAACATTTATGTGCAAACAACATCATCAGGGGATCTTGTTAAAATGCAAATTCTGATTCTTGATGGGACCTGAGATTCTACATTTCTAACAACCTCCCAGATAATGCCTGAAAGCAGCTGGCACATGGGCCACACTTTGAGAACTAAGGTCTCACTAAATATTTTCTGATTTGTTACTAGGTCCTTCTTCACTACTTGGCATCTTGTTCCTTTTTTTGATTCAGTACTCCTATATTCCTCAACTCCTTTGATATTACATTATTCAACCATTAGCCAGACTAGTATGATTTGTCAAACAAGTAGTCCTCTTAATGGGGATCAAGGGTCACTACTCCATCCAAAAGGATATATACACTGATCTCCTATGGTGCCTTAAAATGCCATAAATTCCTAATTCTAGAAAGTCTTTGGAAAGTATCTGGTGAATAATGTTTCCCAAGGAGAGTAAGGTTAGCCAGACTAAACCAACTGCTGTCCAGTCAATTCTGATTCATAGTGACTTTATAGGACAGAGTAGAACTGTCCCATAGGGGTTCTGAGGCTGCAATATACAACATTCACCCTCAGAGCCATTGGTGGGTTTGAATCACCAACCTCTCAGCTGGGTCTAAGCATTTAACCACTGCACCAACCAAGATTCCTTTAATCAGATTAAAACAAAACAAAAAACAAAATAAAATCACTGCTATCAAGTCAATTCTGACTCATAGCAAACTTGAGGGCAGAGTAGAACTGCCCCCATAATGCTTTCAAGGTTAAAAATCTTTACAAAAGCAGATTGCCACATCTTTCTCTTGCAGAGTGGCTGATGGGTGTGAACCACTGACTTTGTGAGGGATTACTCAAACTGGAAACATTGTCATTAACAGAGTACTGAAAAAAATGGTAGGACTTCTGGTGTGGTGCTGTAGGATAAGCACAGGACTGCAAGGTCAGTTTGAACCACAAGCTAGGCAGTTCAAACTTACCAGCTGCTCCTCAGAAACCCTATGCTGGGTTGCTCTAAGTCAGAACCTACTAGATGGCACTTAACAACAACAATACAAGAAAGTAAGTTTTGATGGGGTGGGAGATGCAGTATTAGATACATAAAGACACTGGGAAAGTGAAGTTAGTTCACATTTGGCATTGAAACGTGATGAAAGGAGGGATTAAGAGAAGTAATTTTTGTTGTGTTGAACACATTGTCTTCTTGATTTATCTAGAGATTTTAGTGAATAAAGGACGCCTGGGTGGCACAAGGGTTAAAGTGCTTGAGTGTCATCAATTTGTTTCCAACTCATAAAGACCCTGTTTATGGTTTTCCAAGGAGTGGGTGGTGGGTTTGATCTTCAGACCTTGCAGTTAGCAGTCCAGTGCTTATCCTACAGTGCCAAACAGTTGAAAAGTAGGTGGTTCAAACTCACTAGGGGCGTTATAGGAAAAAAAGAGCGGCAATCTACTCCTGCAAATATTGTTGTTGTTGTCAGGTGCCATCGAATTGGAACTGACTCATAGTGACCTCATGCACAGCAGAACGAAACAATGTCAGATCCTGGGTCAACCTCA
>NW_006408677.1:7915311-7931300 GCF_000296735.1 Chrysochloris asiatica | reverse complement strand
GTTCCGACCCATAGTGACCCTGTACAGGGTTTCTGAGGCTGTAAATCTTTACAGGAGCAGAAAGCCTCATCTTTCTCCCACGGAGCAGCTGGTATTTTCGAACTGCTGACCTTGCGGTTCACAGCTTGATTTGTAACCACTACGCTACCAGAGCTCCTTAGGAAACCCTAAATGGGGCAGTTCTCCTCTGCCACACAGGATCACTAGGAATCAGAAATCTACTCCTTGGGTAAGATTTTGAATGAATGAACTCCCTTCACCTTGATTTCTGACTGTTTAGCACTAATGAAAGTGGGTGAGAATGTGTGGGCTTGTGGCTTGGTCAAGAAGTCTTCATATATAACATCCACCACCACCCCACTACTTAGAGGACATCAGAATCACTAAATTGGAGTTCAACTGAGGCCCAGCGCTTGAAGACAGGCCAGACGGATGGACAATGTACACAAGCAGGAGGGTGAGATAGGAGAGTATGGTGTTCTCACACCTGGGGTGGCACCCTTGTTAGTTGGAAGCACATAGAGCTGCCTGAGAGTAATCAGGGATTCAAAGGGCTTGCATGTGTAGGCAGAGTGAAGTTTGCTTGTGCACTATAGGAAGGGAATGGAATCTTGGTGGTGCAGTGTTTTAATGCTGGGCTGTTAATTGAAAGGTTTGCAGTTCAAATCCATCTACCATTCCAAAGATGTGACAGTTTCTTTCTGTAAAGATTTACAACCTTGGGAATCCTATGGGACAGTTCTACACTGCCCTTTAGAATCCCTATGAGTCATAACAGTGGATTTTTACAGCAGGAGGGAAAAAGAAAATCAGCTGACTAGCTCTAGAGCAAATGAGCTTTTATCCGAAAAGGAAGAACTATTTAAAAACTAATATGGAAACTGTATGACATTTTCGCTGTTTCAAATATGGAGCCCAATTTTTTTCGCTGTGCGTGTAAACAACAAAATGCGGGGAAAGTAGTTTATTACTTTGTTGTTCTTATTAATTCATAGTGACCCTGTATAGGATTTCCAGGGAACAGCTGGAGGTTTGAACTGCCTACCTTGTGGTTCGCAGTCCAGTGCTGATCCTACAGTGCCACACCAGGATTCCAATTTAGTACTAGATCTTGACAAAAGGACATTTCTTTCTACACACGACCTCTTTGGAGCCTCCTACTTAACTCCAACCTATGTAGAAGGAATTTTCCAGGGTCAGAGCCAGGGGATCTGAAGTATTTGATGGGTAACATGGATGGTCCAAGAAGAAAAGAGTGATACACTCAAATGTGAGAGATGAAGTAAGGATTTAACTTTAATTGTGCATGGACTCTGGATTTAAATCAACCTGAGCAGCGGTAGAGAAAGCGGAATGGAAAGCAGCGGTAGAGAAAGCTGCTCTGTACTTCAGATACCGCGAGCTTGGTTGCACCCTCGCGGTCCCTGTCTCTATCTTTTGCTCCCTCCCTCGTTCGCTCATTCGCTCTCCGTGGCTAAAGCAGTTCAATGAGAAAGACAAGTTAATAGGCGTTAATACCAAGTACTGGCGCACAGCGCACAGTTGACCTGTTAAATAAGCAGTCCTGTTAAGTGTATTAATCAGCGCGGCACCTGTGATCCCAGCGGAACGCTCTGGGAGAGACCTGGCACTGAAATGGGACTAATCTGCTACTAACCAAACCCTGCTGATTCCTGAGTTGTAGTTTATTTTCCCTTTCCCGCATCAAGAGAGGGATTCTTATGCTGCTTGACCTTGGAGAATATGTAATCAGAAGTCCCGCAGAAGAGCCCAGGGCACGATAGCGCCCTGGGTTCTACCTCCAAGCTCACCCCGGGATCCCAGGACCCTCACTACCCATCGTATGATTAGCGGGGGCTGAAGAATGCTGAGGTTTCAAGGATCTCTAACGTGGGAGAAACGGAAAAAGGGAGTTGTCTCTGATATTAGGAAGCTCGCTTTAAGAATAAAATTAAGTTAACTGTATCTTTAAAAACATAAACTTTGGCCAGGCAGGAACCAAATAAGTGAACTCCTGGCTGAAAGCTACAGACCTGGTCAGTGGCTGGAACTGGGGACCAGAAAAGATGAAAAACTTTGCTTAGTGGCTTTCCACACCTGAACTCAGTTCCGTTCTAGACCCAACTGCGTATGTCCGCCTCTCTGGTACCGACGCTAGAAGGCGCTGCCGGGACGCGCTTTCCATTCTAGGGAAAGGTAAGAGAGAAGTGCTTTTTATTCCCTTTTTTTAAAACCAGGGGATGGGGGACTTGGGGTTGGCAGCCTTTTCCATTCTCCCTCCTCTCCCCAAGCTTCCAAATCAAAAGGGGTGGAGAAGAGGAGGAGGAGCAGCTGCAGCTCTTTTTCGTGACGCACTAGAGTGGTTCTCTGTAATCCCCACCTCTTCCCCAGTGCAGTCAGCCCAGAGGCACCAAACTGTTAGAGACTAAGACGGAGCTCTTGGTGACTTCCACTACCCTTCCTTATCTTCCTTCCCCACACACACTCCATGCATATTTGGGGGACAGCAGCAGTGGTGGCAAGATGTGAGGCAAGCCTGGAGCGCACTTCCCCTGCGCTTCTCCTTCTTCAGATCTAGGGGAGACGTGCGGGCTTTTGCGTACTGGCTGGAGAGGGTGCTCACTGGCTGGAGCAGCTAGCAAGCAGCAGGGAGGTGCGCTGGCAGAGTTCGCAAGTGCCACTGGCACAGCTGCCAGAGAGAGAGGACAGCTGGTCACACCGCCATCCTTTGGGGCTTGCATGCCTCACCAGGGACGCAAGGGCCACAGGTTGAGACGTTCTTGTCCCTACGTGCAGTACTTAGCCAAGAGGCACCTTGCGACTGGAGCGTGGAGGTTCCAAAGCTAATTTGCGCTGAAACAAAAGACTGGAAGGAAGGCAGGCGATTTAGAAGGATCTGGTCGCGGAGTCAAGAGGCAGCACCTGCTGAGGGGCCCAGTGATTTAGGAACCCCGTATCTTCTCTCGCGCGCTCTCTCCAGCTCTGCCCAAACTCCACAGAAGCTCTGTTGTACTCTAGAAATTTCCCCCGGCGAGAAGTTTCCTGGAGAAAACGGGCAGGGTTTCTCAGTCTTCCCCACGCCTCGATCAACTCCATTACTCTTTGGGTAGCTTTCCCTGCTTCCCGGGAAGTCCGAACCCGAGCACTCCAGAAGTCGGTTGGCAATCTCGTCCTGAATCGCTGCTCAGCGCCCCAAACATGGATCTTCTTCACCTGTGAGCTCTGCTGAATGCAGTCCCCAGCTGTTTTGCAAGACTCATACAGGTAATGTCCGCTCGCAGAACCGGAGAGTTAAACAGCAAGGGTCGGAGACCAAAAGAGTTAGATTTTCAGGTGGTAGTAAGGGCCCGACCAACGGAGGCTCTAGCTCTTCTGCGTCCTTGGACCCGGCGCTTGGGAACACCTGCCTGTTTTCCTGTCTCCTTTCACCCCTCCTAGAAAGTTTAGGAGCTGGTACCAGAGTTTCCAAGGTCAGGCCTCCTTACCTAGGAGGAGCACGCCCTACCTTCTAAGTAGGTATATTAGAGCCTTTGCGTTGCATTTCCGTGGCAGGATCTTTGTAGTCTCTGTGACTGAGGGCAAGCGGGCTCTGCAGCTTGGAAGGCAGTATCCAGCCCGGTGCTACTTTCTGGCTTTCCCAATGTTTCTATGTTTCTGCTCGAGGCGGTGTGGGGGGGGCGGGGGGGGCAACCAGCCTAGAGACAAGGCTCAAATTAGATCCTGGGGGTCCCCAGCAATGAGCTTCCCTTTCTGATGGTGCCTGGGGGATGCCCAGCTAGCATGAGAAAGAGCACAGAGTTGGAGTTCTGGGACCTGCCAGAGGGTAAAGGGACTCCAGCGCGGACCCTAAATTGTCCCTTGCTCCCTTCTGGAAAGAGTTGGCCCTGCCCCTTGAGGGAGCTTTCCTCTTTGTGCCTTTACTCAGGAATGAAGACTTGAGTAGCGCTAAGTTGCACTTCAGGTGAAGAAACTTAAAGAGAGGCAGAGGAGAGGCAGCTACCCTGGAGAGGACCGCTTTTCTCTGTCTCCCTTGCTCTTCTAGACTCAGGATTGTTACAAACAGACTAATTTTGTCACTCTCCAGGCGTTTAAGAAAAATGTGTGGGCAAAAGGTCTGAGTTCTGAGGGAAAGGATGTGTGTGTTATAATGGTTCTGGGTTCCAGGGATTTCTCCTGGTCTCTATATAGCCCAGGGACTTGGGGGGGGGTGGTGGAATTTTGTAAACAAGTATTTAATCACCCCTCTATGATACTGGAGTCCTGGTGTGGTGCTGTGAGTTAATGCGCCAGACTGCAAAGCCGTTTGAACTGCAAGGTTGGCGGTTCAAGCTCACCAGCTTCTCCTTGGAAACCCCATCCATGGTCGCTATGGGTCGGAACCGACTCGATGGCACTTGACAACAACAGCAATGATACCTAAAGGAGCTCTGGTAGAGTAGTGGTTACGAATCGGGATGCTAACCTCAGGGTCAGCAGTTCGAAACTACCAGAGGTTCCGAAGAAGAAAGATGAGGCTTTCTGCTCCCGTAAAGATTTACAGCCTTGAAAACCCTGTACAGGGTCGCTATGGGTCGGAATAGACTCCACAGCACATAACAACAACAACATACCACCTAAGGATCTCTGGTAGCATAGTGGTTACTAGCCAGGCTGCAATGTAATATTGTGGAGACTTTCTAGAGGAAATCCTTCTCTCTTTCCCTGGCCAAAGGAGTCAAATTGAAGGTTATTAAAAGTGCTGACCCATCTTGAACAGTTCCAAAGAGAGGGTGGAAGGGTTATGTCCTGAGGTCATGCAAGTTGAACTGGTATCATACTGCTTGGGAAGACTGCCTTCGTTCTTGGAGCCCTTGGGAGGGAAAGAATTGTGTCAGGGCATGTATAGAATGGAGACCATTTTCCCCTTGATACCCTGTTCCCTACTGCCTGCCTATCAGTTTTCACTCTGGAAGGTGGCTTAATTTGTCTCAGAAGGGTTGAAGACAGTGGTGCTCAAGAGAACCACCTCAGCCTGCACTCCTCTCTTGCAGCACAGAATCCATTCTTCTATGGACTCCTTGCATCCACAGGCAGGAATTGGGGAAGAAGAAATTCCAAGGTATCAGGAAATTCTGAGCTTTGGCCCTCCCATCTCTTCCACATCCTTAGTCCTCTGAGTAACCCTAGCTGCAAGATAACTACTACAGACCAAGCAGACCAGATATGGTGGTGCCAGCTTCAAGCTACCCGCCTACAGTGTGAGTGCTCAAATTTCGGGCTGCCCTGTGGAAGCAGATAATTTCAATAAAAAGTATTCAAAAGTGGGTGGCTCACCCACTTTTACGCCACCTGACCGGAAGGATAGGCAAGCTGTGGTTTTATCGACCTGGATGACAGCTTCCTGTGTGTCACAGCAGACCTGCCAGATAGGTACAGTGTACTGTACTGGATTTGGAGATTTAAGCTGGGTTTTGCCATTTTACTTCAGATACCCGCTGATTTGGGGCTCAGGTTGAGCTATCTGTCATTTTCCTTTTTTGTGAGGGTTCGGACTGCTAAAATCATTCTAATCTAAGGCCAAAGGCACTTACTGGTCAAGAATAGAGGGTATCTGAATGCCCACAAACTGGCTTTTACTGGTAAAATCAAGTCTGTGTCTTGATGTATCCATTCCTTTCCTGCGACATGGTTTCTTAATTGACTAAAACCTTCTTTTTTGCCAATAAATAGCAATAGAGTCTGTACAAGCATATGCTGCTTGCCAGGGTGAACTGATGGTGTGACTACCTGGGGAATAGCCTGGATTACCCACTAAGCATATGTTTCCACAGGTGCAAAGCCCATTGAAGTTTTATTTACAGAGCCCAGCTTTATAAGAAATGAATTTATGAAGTGACCATTCCAATTTTGCTTAAAGTAATACACTTCATGTTACAAAATATGTTGGCTTGTTTAGTTCATTGAAGTAGCTCAGTGGAATTCATTTGCTATCTGGGAAGGGGAAGAATCAAATTAGTCAAATATGATTGAAATGATCATATAATTTAGAAAAACAGAATTGTGTTTTTCTATCTGTTGCTTAAAGAAGTAATCACTATGCGCAGTGTGATGTCCAGAGTCGGTTCTGTGACAGGTTGTAGGAGTATGATGAAACAAAGGGGAAAAATCCGTTTCTCCCTTATGCTTGGATATTTCTTTAATTGTGGCAATAAAGATTGCAGCTAGTATTGTTAGGAAAATATAATTGTAATTTGGGAAATACTGTAAGCTTCTTAAGGAGCCCTGGTGGCACAGTGTTTAAAGTGCTCATCTGCTAACTGAAAAGCTGGCAGTTTGAACCCACCATCAATTTCACCAGAAAAAGATATGGCAGTCGGGATCAGTAAAGATTGAAAACCAGCCTTGGAAACCTGATGGGACAGTTGTACCTTATCCTGTTCCACCTTGCTTTGTTTTTTTTTTTGTGTTTGTTTGTTTGTTTGTTTTTTTATGCCCCAAGTTCTGTTTCTGAAATAGGTTTTCTCCTTTACATTCCTACTGATATGGATCCCAGTTAGTTCCTTAGGATATCTGATCTGGCTTATTATGAAAACCTCCTCTTTTACTTTTGTCATTTACCTATTTGTTGAGGTTTGATTTCTTTATTATTATTATTATTTAAAGAGTTTATTGGAAATGATGATAATTTGGGACATACCTGTTGTTATATTTCCATAATTTTGTTTCTACCTTTCATTTGCCCACCAATTAAATATATCCTGACTATTCCATTTAATCTTCCTGAAGAACAGTTAGGTGTTTTTGTTTGTTTTGTGTGTGTAGTGGAAAGATACACAACAAAACTTTTGTCAATTCAGCAATTTTCCTACATGTATCACAATTAGGTCTTTACAGGCAGTTTCAGAGTCATCCAGGAGATCCTTTTCCTAAGTGTATTTTTAAGTTGAATTTGTAGGTTAAGTCGGAACAGGTGCCTGTGATCTTTATTTAACCTTATTTTAGTGCGTGGGGGGGGGGGGGGGGAGAATGATTGGAAGCCTTTTTCAATTATTTAAAAGCTCCACACGCAGCAAATGAAGGTGATTGTGATGAGAAGTTTTGGGGAGTAGGGACTGGTTGTGGCACTGTAGGATAATCACTGGACTGCTAACCAAAAGGTCTGAGGTTTAAACCCAGGAGCCACTCCTCAGAGACCCTATACATGGTCACTATGAATTGGAACTACTCTAAAGTTCTTAACAAGGTGAGAGCACATTAACAAAATGTTACAGGACAAGTACAGTTGTCTGCTGACATTCTTAACCTGTCACTGAGGGATCCTGTATAGCATTTTTGAGGAGTGGCTGTTGGGTTGAATGGCTAACTTAATGGTTTAATTTCAAATTGACCTTGAGGTCCAGTGCTTATCCTACAGCACTACATCTGGGATTTAGGGTACTTTAAACTGTTGAATACCTAGTGAGTGCAAATTAAGTAGTGTGTATTGTTATACAATCTGAAAGAATTTCTAACAGAATCCCCTTTTAAATTAAATAAGGTTACATCGCAATGATAGAAGATTCTCTACCTCTGCAGCTACAATCATTGGTGGGGTGGGGATTCAAACATCAAATTTAGAAGGCTGGATTATTGTTGCTGTTGTTAAGTGCCCTGGATTCAGTTCTGATCCATAGTGACACTATATAAGATTTCCAAGGAGCGACTTGTGGGTTTGAACCACTGACCTTGTGGTTAGCAGTCCAGTGTTTATGCTACAGCACCATACCAGATCCCTTGTTGTTGTTAAGTGCCATGCAGTCAGTTTTAACCTATAGTGACCCTGTATGGGGCTTCCAAGGTGCAGCTGGTAAGTTTGAATTGCTGACCTTGAGATTCAAACTGACCTTGGGGTCCAGTAGTTTATCCTATAATACCACACTAGGGTTTACTACTAATCCAGATACTGTATCTTAATTTAAAACATCCAAGGAACCAAATAGTGTATTGTTTCTTGTCAATTTTCCTAGAGGAATTGTACCTTTGGAAAAAAATATTGTTTTGATTAGTTTTAGATTTTTCTCTCATAGTCTGTTGGAATAGTAGACTAGGTTGTTTTATTCAGGTTTATAAGGTGTGTGTCACTAAAGAGACATCTAGGTCACTTTACTATGTTACTGATTTTTAGTATCCTTATCATACTTGAGGAGTCCTGGTAGTGTAGTAGCTTAAGTGTTGGTCTGCTACCTGAAAGGTTTAAAGGTTCAAACCTACCAGCTACTCTGAGTGAGAAAGGTGAGGCTATGTGCTCTCCTAAAGATTTATAGTATTAGAAATACAGTGGAGCATTCTGCTCTGTCTTTTAGAATGACAATGAGTTGAACTGACTCCATGGCAGTGGTTTAGGGTTGGATTTTTATCTTACTTGATTTGAACTTTGTGAAATGCCTTTCCCTAAGCACTTGATCTCAAGGTAGGTTTGAGCTGCAAGGTTGGCAGTTCGAACTCACCTGTCACTCCTTGGGTCACACTATGAGTTAGAATTGACTCAACAGCACTTAACAACAGCAACAACAATCTTGCTTAATGTTCACAATAATTTTGTCAGGTGGGTGAATATATCCTGGCAACCAAGGCTGTGAATATATGTGACTCCCCCAAAGTAACACAACTGAGTAAGTTGGAAAACATTATTTTATTCATACCACAAAATTTATTACTACTTTGGAGCCCTAAGATATGATATATGATTCTAGTCAAAAGTGACTTTATTTTCTTCCCGCTAGTTATAAAGTCCTGGTGTGGTGCTGTGGGATAAAGTACTGGACAGCAAGATTGGTTTGAACCACAAGTTCTGCAATTCAAACTCCTTGGAAATCCTATATAAGTTTGATATGAGTTGGAACTGACTCAATGGCACTTAACAACAACAACAGTTATAAAATCAAGACTGTGACTAGAAATCTAAAACCCTCTGATTTTTAGCAAGTATCTTCTGTTCCTCTAGCTGCTCCAGCCCTGGTCTGCTTGTCTTTTCAAGTGGAAATTTCCTACCTCAGAATGCAATTTTGCAACACAAAGGCTTTGCAGGAATCCTCTTTCATTGGGCAAGTTCTAGCCCCCATTTTAGGTATTCCAGTCAGTTACAGGGTGAAGACAGGCTTGCAAGCTTTCTATAGTGATGTTGCTGGCTATTCCTTTCTTTCCCCCTTATGACTATTTTACAATAGTAGGCAAGGGATACCAAAAATTCATGACAGTCAAGCATCTTAACATTATTTCCCTTCTTTTACCCATTCAAATCATGCCTCAATTCCTGTATGGCAGAGCCTTCTTGTTCCAAGGTTGAGCATACGTCACTATTTACTGTCCCACTTAGCCCATACGAACCTGCCTAAATGATTTCCCATCTACCTTGTTCTTCCATTCCCTTCCCCTTTCTTGTGTATTGCCCCCCCCCCAACTATCCTGTGTCTATTCCCTACCCTGTGTTCTACCTTCCCCTCCCTCCCCTCAGTCCACCCCATACACCCCAGTAACCAACAAATATTTTTTTTTCCTCTTTAAGTGTGGGTATTTTTTCTTAAGCTTTTACAATAATGATCCTATGTGGTGTTTCTCCTTTTGTGACTGAATAATTTCACTCAGCATAATGTCCTCAAGGTTATGCAGTGGCTTGCAGCTTCCTTGTTATTCTTCAAGGTAGCATAATATTCCTTGTGTGTATGTACCAAAGTTTGTTTATCCATTCTTTCACTGATGGGCATTTAGACTGTCTCCATCTTTTTGCTATTGTAAATAGTGCTGCTATGAACATTGGTGTGCATATCTATTCATGATATAGCTCATATTTCTTGTGGATAAATACCAAGTAGAGGGATTGCTGGATCATAAGGCATTTCTATTTCCAACTTTCTGAGGAAGCTCCATACTGTTTTCCAGAGTGGTTGAACCATTTTGCAATCCCACCAGCAATGTAGGAGGGTCCTAGTCTTTCCACATACTCGCCAGCATTTTTTGTCCTCTTTTTGAACTTCACTGTTATTGTTGGTGTGAGATGATATCTTATTGTTGTTTTGATTTGCATCTCTAATGGCTAGTGATTGTGAACATTTTTCATATGTTTGTTGGTTGCCCCAAACTTCCTTGGTGAAGTATCGGTTCATGTCCTGTACCCATTTTTTAGTTGGGTTACTTGTCTTTTTCTTGTAGAGGTGTTGTAGTTTCCTATATATACTTTAGAAATTAGTCGCTTTTCTAATGTGTTATTGCACAAGATTTTTTTCCCCATTCTGTGGGCTCCCTTTTTACTCTTGATGCACATAAGTTTTTAATTTTTAGTATGCCACATCATCTATTTTGTCTTCTTTTGTTTGTGAAATTTTCACAATACTGGTAGTCTGTATGTGCTCTGTATTAAAGCCATTAAATTTGTCCCGATTTTTTCCACTGATGGCCTTTATAAATCTGGGATTTACATTTAGATCTTGAATTCATGCTGAATTGGTTTTTGTATGTGTTGTGAAGTAAAGGTCTTATTTCAGTCTTTGACATACCGCTTTCCAGTTCTGCCTGCGCCATCTGTTGAAGAGATTATCTCCACCCCATGCAATATACTTAGGCCCTTTGCTGAAAATCAGTTGGCTATATGTGGAGGGTTAATTTCTGTATTCTTGATTCTGTTCCATTGATCTATGTATCTTTCATTGTACCCATACCAAGCTGTTTTTGACCACTGTAGCCATGTAATAAATTTTGAAATCAGTGAGTGAGAGGTTTCCAACTTTATTCTTTTTCTTAAGCAGTGCTTTGCTTATCCTGGGTCTCTTTCCTTTCCATATAAAGTTTGTAATTGTTTTTTCCATCTCTATGAAGAATGTGATTGGAATCTGGATTGGGATTTCATTATATATGTAGATTGCTTTGGGCAGTATTGACATTTTCACAATGTTAAGTCTTCCTATCCAAGAGCATGGTATATTGTTCCATTTTTTTGTAAGTCTCTTTTGGTTTCTTATAGTAGTGTTTCATAGTTTAGTTTTTATAGGCCCTTTGTTTCTCTGGTTACATTTTTTCCTAGATATTTCATCCTTTGGGAGGGTATTTTAAATGATTCTGCTTTCCTAATGTCCTTTTCAGCCCTGTCATTATTACTATAGAGGAATTCAATTGATTTTTGCATGTTGACCTTATACCTTGCCACTTGGCTGACTCTTCCAACGAGGTCTAGTAGCTTTTTTACTGTGTCTTAGGGGTTTTCTTATGTATAGGATCATATCGTCTGCAAATAGAGTTTTATTTCTTCTTTGCCAATTTGAAAATCCATTATCTTTTAATGCTATGATCCACGAACTCTTTGAGGCTTCCTTATTGTTGTTGTTGTTAAGTGCCGTCGAGTCGGTTCCGACCCATAGCGACCCTGTACAGGGTTTCCGAGGGTGTAAATCCTTACGGGAGTAGAAAGCCTCATCTTTCTCCCGCGGAGCGGCTGGTAGTTTCGAACCGCTGACCTTAAGGTTCGCAGCCCGATTCGTAACCACTACGCTACCAGAGCTCCTTATAGACCCTAAAAATAATCTATTTTTGTTGTTGTTGTTGTTTTCTAAGTGCTAATTTAACTAGGTCATTTACTTCTTTTGTGTAGCTTTCTGTAATAAAGATAACTTATTCTATAATCACTAGTGTCCTGGTATGGCACTGTGGATTAATGCGCTGGTTTGAAAAGTCGGTTTGAACTGCAATGTCAGCAGTTTAGCTTACCAACTGCTCCTTAGAAACCCTATACAGGTTCCACAGCACTTAACAACAACAACAATGTGTATAATCACAGAACAATGGAATTACAACTTCAGACTGAGCCACAGACATAAGCTTTTCTGCTTTAAAATAAAATCTTTTCATTTCTGTTGTTAAGTCACCCATTTCATTCTTTATTGTGTAATTTGCATCTTTTCCTTTGTTAGATTTGCCAGTGGTTTGTCAATTTTACTAATACTTTAAAATAATCAACTTCTTATCTCATTGGCTATTTCTATTGCTTTTTCTGTTTCATTTATTTCTACCCTGGCACTGTAGGATAAGCAATGGACTGCTAAGCACAAGATCAGTGTTTCAAACCCTCGGTGATTATACATTGGCACTTTGAATCAAACTCATTCGACAGCACTTAACAACAATCTTTATTATTTCTTTTCTTTTAGTAAATGTAGTCTTATTTTGCAGCTCTTTTTCTAATTGCTAGAGATGTTGAATTAAGATACTGCTTTTGGTTCTTCTTTTTGTAAATGTGTATTTATTACTATAAATTGCTTTTGCAGTGTCCCAAAGGTTTTGACTTTTGTGTTTTCTTTTTCATTTGAGAAAATGAATTTTTTATTTCATTTTAAATTTCTTCTATTGTTTTTTATTCTTTTGAAAGAGGATGCTATTAAATTTCCATATGTTTGATTTTTTTGCCTTTGATCTTTCTATTGTTGATTTCTAATTTTATAGCATTGTGATCTGAGAAGATGCTTTGTAGTATTTTGATGTTTTAAAATTTACTGCTTGCTTTGTTGAGTAATATATGATGTATTATTGAGAATGTTTCATGTGTGCTAGGAAAGAATATAACTTGTGCTGTTGTTGGGTGGAGTGCTCTCTATATGTCTATGAGGTCAAGTTGGTTTGATGTCTTTGCTTAGTTCTTCTGTCTTTGTTGAGACTCTAGTTGTTATGCCCGTCATCAAAAGTGGTGTATTAATTAGTATCTTCTATTATTGCAGAGAAGTCCTAGTGTAGCGCTGTGGGTTAATGCGCCAGACTGGAAAGCCATTTGAACTGCAAAGTCGGTGGTTCAAGCTCACCAGCTGCTCCTCGGAAACCCTATACAGGGTCGCTATGGGTTGGAACCAACCTGACGGCACTAATAACAACAACAATTATTGCAGAGTTGTATATTTCTCTCTTTAATTCGGTTACAGTTTGGTTTATGTATTTTGATGCTCTTTTGTTGTGTGCATAGGAATTTATTATGTTATATCCTCTTGTTCATTTGTCCCTTTAATCATGATATAACATACTTCTTATGGTGTTTTTTTGCCTTGCAGTCTATTTTATCTGAAATTAATATAGCCACTCCTAGTCAATTTTGATTACCATTAGCTTGGTCTATTTCTTCAGCTTTCGATTTTTAGTTTATTTTTGTCTTTATGTATAAAGTGTGTCTCTTGTAGACAGCATATTTATGGGTCTTGTTTTTCTTATCCATTCTGCTTACTCCTTGTCTATTGACTGGAATATTTAATCGATTTATAATCAGTGCAATTATCAACAGGTGTAGGTTGATTGCTGTCATTTTTCTGTGTTTTTATTTGTGTGTGTTTATTTGATAGTGCTGATTTCTTTATTGCACATAATTTTCTGTGCTGAGTTCATACTTCATGGATTTTCTTGTCCTTTTCTTTGTTGCTCTTGCTTTAGAGTTTACTAAAATTTAAGATTCTCTCTTTTTTTTTTTTTGAGGAGACAGTTTATAGGTATTCTTTGAAGTTATTGTATAATTTATTAATTTCTTTTTTGAGAAAATTTTTTATTGTGTAAAGGTTTACAGACAAGATCACCAGTTTTACATTCAACAATTCATACACTTTGTTTTATATCAATCAGTGCAATTTCCTCCATGCAACAACAGTTGTCCTGTTTCTTTCCTGTTTTTAGCCCTATAAAAGTATTTGCTATCTAACTCATATATTTGTGGGATCTATAAACATTTATATTCCAATCTTACTCTCATACTCATTCAACCTGGGTCTCTGTCCATGAATCTACACAAAGAATACTGTTGTTCCAAGGTTGTGTATATATCAATATTTGAATCTGTTTTAAACCATTCAGTGTTCCCATGTATGAACAGAACATGGGAACACTGGAGGTTTAAAATAAAGAAAGGTGTGCAACAGGGTTGTATTATTTCACCATACTTATTCATTCTGTATGCTGAGCAAATAATTTGAGAAGTTGAGTTATTATATGAAGAAATATATGACATAGGGATTGGAGGAAGTCTCATTAACAACCTGCAATATTCAGATGATACAACCTTGCTTCCTGAAAGTGAAGATAACTTAAAATACTTATTGATAAAGATCAAATACCACAGCCTTCAGTATGGATTGCATCTCAATGTAAAAAAAAAAAAAAAATCAAAAATCCTCACCACTGGACCAATAAATAACATTCTTATCAATGGAGAAAAGATTGAAATTGTCAAGGACTTTATTCTTCTTTGATCAACCGTCAACACTCATGGAAGCAGCAGTCAAGAAATCGAATGACATATTGCATTAGGCATATCTGCTGCACAAGAGCTTTTAAAATTGAAGAGCAAAGATGTCAGCTTGAGGACTAAGGTGCACCTGACCCAAGCCATGATATTTTCAATAACCTCATATGCATGCAAAAGCTGGACAGTGAACAAGGAAGACCACAGAAGAATTGATGCATTTGAGTTATGGTGTTGGAGGAGATCATTGAAAGTACCATGGGCTGCCAAAAGAACAAATAAATCAATGTTGGTAAGAGTGCAGCCAGAGTACTCCTTGGAGGCCAGGATGGTCAAACTTCGTCTCTCATACTTTGGACATATTGTCAGGAGGGCCCAGTAGCTAGGGAAGGATATCATGTTTGGTAAGGTGGAGGGAGAAAATCCCCAGTGAGATGGATTGGCAAAGTGGCAGCATCAATGGGTTCAAGCCTGGCAACAATTGTGAGGTTGGCCCAGGACCAGGCAGTGTTTCATTCTGTTGTGCATTCTGTTGTGATTCAGTAAGAACTTGATGGCACCTAACAGCAACAATAACAACAACATCACCTTTAGCCCTTCACCTGACACTTTACCTGCTAGCTTCCCTCTTCTTGTATATTGCCCTCCCCATCACCAGAGTTATCATGTTTCTGCCCTCTATCCAGTGAACTATTCTTTGTCTCACTCCCCTGGTAACCATCAAAGGATGTTTCTTTTAGCATAAAAACCTTTTCTTGAGTTTTTACAATGGTGGTCTTATACAATATTTGTCGTTTTGTGATTGACTTTTTTCACTCAGCATCATGATTTCCAGGTTCATCTATGTTATGATGAGTTTCACAAATTCATCGTTATTCTTCAACGTTGTATAGCATTCACGTTGTGTACCAAAATTTGCTTATCCATTCTTAATGTTGATGAGTATTTAGGCTGTCACCTTATTTTTGTTATTGTGACTAGTGCTGCAATGAACATCAGTGTGTATATATATACTAGTGAATTTGCTATTTCTATTTGCAAATATCTGAGGAAGTGCCATACCATTTTCCAAATTGGTTGAACCATTTGCAGTCCCATTAGCAATGTACAAGTGTTCCAATCTCTCCATACCCTTGCCAGAATTGTTGTTTTATGCTTATTTTGAACTTTGGTATTAATGCTGATGTGAGATGGTACCTTACTTTTGTTTTGATTTGCATCTCTCTAATGGTTAAATTTACAGTGACAATTTCGACATAAACCAAACGGCCGCTACTCGTCTGTCTATCCTATGGTGGTGGCTTGTGAGTTATTGTGATTCTGAGGGCTATGCCACCGATATTTTAAATAACCAGCAGGGTCACCCATGGTGGACAGGTTTCAGATGAGCTTTTAGACAAAGACAGACTAGGAAGAAAGAGTGACAAAATAATTCTGAATCTTTAGTCACTAAAAACCTTATGAATAGAAGAGAAACATGTCAGATGCAGTGCTGAAAAATGAGCCCTTCAGGTTAGAAGGCACTCAAAATGCGACTGGGGAAGCGGTGCCCCCTCAAAGTAGAGTTGACACGAATGGAGTTAAGCTCGTGGGAGAAAAGCCCATGGAACCTTCTTTTGCTGATGGGGCACAACTCAAAATGAAAAGAAACAGCTGTAAACATCCATTGAAAATCGGAACATGGGATGTACGAAGTATGAATCTGGGAAAATTGGAAGTTGTCAAAAATGAAATGGAACACATAAACATCGATATCTTAGGCATTAGTGAG
>NW_006408677.1:7910420-7914499 GCF_000296735.1 Chrysochloris asiatica | reverse complement strand
TGTCACCACTGCTATTCAATCTTGTGCTGGAAGTCTTAGCAAGATCTGTACGGCAAGACAGGGAAATTAAAGCCATCCAAATCGGCAAAGAGGAAGTAAAACTCTCCCTATATGCAAACAATATGATCCTATACATAGGAAATCCCAAAGATTCAGTAAAAAAAGCTATTAGACCTCATTGGAAGATTGAGCAAAGTAGCAGGATATAACATCAACATACAAAAATCAGTTAGATTCCTCTATACCAAAAATGACAGCATTGAAAAGGACATTAGGAAAGCAATACCATTTCCAGTAGCCACCCAAAGGATGAAATATCTATGAATAAATGTAACCAGAGACACAAAAAACTTATACAAAGAAAACTACAAAGCACTACTACAAGAAACCAAAAGAAGACTGTACCATGCTCCTGGATAGGAAGACTTAACATTGTGAAAATGTCAATACTGCCAAAAACAATTTACACATATAATGCAATTCCAATCTGGATTTCAACAACATTCTTCAAAGAGATGGAACAAACAATTACAAACTTTATATGGAAAGGAAAGAGACCCAGGATAAGAAAAGCACTGCTTAAGAAGAAGAATAAGGTTGGAGGCCTGTCACTTCCCGACTTCAAAATTTACTACACGGCTACAGTGGTCAAAACAGCTTGGTGCTGGTACAATGAAAGATACATACATAGATCAATGGAACAGAAATGAGAATCCAGAAATTAACTCATCTACATACAGCCAACTGATTTATGACAAAACACCTAAATATATAGCATAGGGAAGTGATAGTCTCTTCAACAGATGCTGCTGGCAGAACTGGAAAACGATATGCAAAAGATTGAAACAAGACCTTCACCTCATACCTTATACAAAAACCAACTGAACATGGATGAAAGACCAAAATGTGAATCCCAGAAATATGAAGGCCATCAATGAAAAAATCGGGACAACTGCGAGGGCACTAATTCTAGGAATACACAGACTACAAATCATTTTAAAAACCACACAAACAAAAGTAGATAAAATAGATGAGTGGGACATAGTAAAAATTAAAAACTTTTGTGCATCAAAATACTTCACCAGAAGAGTAAAAAGGGAACCCAGAGAATGGGAAAAAATCTTTTGCAATGGCACATCAGACTAGGGACTTATTTCTAAAATATATAGGAAACTACAACACATCTACAAGAAAAAGACAAATAACCCAATTAAAAAATAGGCACAGGACATGAACAGACACTTCACCAAGGAAGAGATCCAGGCAGCCAATAAACATGTGAAGAAATGTTCATGATCTCTAGTCATTGTTGTTGTTGTTGTTAAGTGCCGTCGAGTCGGTTCCGACCCATAGCGACCCTGTACAGGGTTTCCGAGGGTGTAAATCTTTACGGGAGTAGAAAGCCTCATCTTTCTCCCGCGGAGCTGCTGGTAGTTTCGATCCGCTGACCTTAAGGTTTGCAGCCCGATTCGTAACCACTACGCTACCAGAGTCAAAACAACAATGAGATATCATCTCACACCAACAATAACAGAAACGATAAAAAAATATAGAGGACAATGAATGCTGGCAGGAATGTGGCGAGACTGGGACACTCCTGCATTGCTGGTGGGACTACAAAATGGTCTAATCTCTCTGGAAAGCAATATGGCGTTTCCTCAGAAGGTTGAAAATAGAAATACCTTATGATCTAGAAATTCCTCTATTTGTTATTTACCCACAAGAAAAACGAGCCACAGCACAGAAGATATATGCACACCAATGTTCATAGCAGCACTATTTACAATAGCAAAAAGATGGAGACAGCCTAAGTGCCCATCAACTGAAGAATGGATAAACAAACTGTGGTACATACACACAATGGAATACTATGCTACCTTGAAAAATAACAAGGAAGCTTCAAGCCAGCACCTAACATGGATGAACTTTGAGGACATTATGTTGAGTGAAATTAGTCAGTTACAAAAGAGAAATACTGCATAGGACCACTACTGTAAAAGACTAAGAAAAAGAACCCATGCTAAAGGGGGGTAGATACTTTGCTGGTTGCTGGGATGTGGGGGTGGGGTGAGGGGAGGGATGGGAAGGTGGAGCACAGGGCAGGGAATAGACACAGTATTGTTTGGGTGCTGGGGAGGGGGCAATATACAAGATGGGAGAGGGGAATGGAAGAACAAAGCAGATGGGAGAACAATTAGGCAGGTTTGCATGGGCTAAGTGGGACAGAGCTAAAGAATGATGTATACACAACGTTGGAACAACATGTCTCTGGGATACAGAGATTGAGACATGGTTGGAAGGGAGAAAAAGGGGAATAACGTTAAGATGCTTGGCTGTTTTTGAATCTTGGTTTTCCTTGCATTATATTGTAAAATAGTCACGGGAGATAAAGGAATAGCCAGAGACATCACCATAGAAAGCTTGTAAGTCCATCTTCTGCCTATAACTGATTGGAATACCTAAAATGGGGCTGCAACGTGCCCAGTGAAGGAGGCTTCCTGCGGAGCCTCTCCAATACGTAAGACAATAGTTAGAAGCCTGAACCACATCCAGATCTTCAGAGATGGGAAATTTCCACTTGAAAGGACGAGCAGACCAGAATGGAGTGGCTAGAAGAACAGAAGATACTTCTTGAAAGAAAGACCTACAGGAAAAATACAGAACAATAGAGGCAGACTGACTGTTACTACAAGAACAAGCAAGTTGCTTGCCCAAGAAACATCAAGGCAAGTGGTCGGATGCCCTCAGTGCAAACCCCCTTCCAAGACTAAGACTCAATGGGAATACACGCTCTGATTGGTGACCACACTCGTCATCGACAAGGGGAAGTGAGGAAAAAACAGCAATGAAGCAGCAAGCAATGACTCCGGGTGATGACCTAGTTGGCCAGCAGTGTGGCAAGACCTGGGGACTATTGGGCCCAGAGTCAGTGACATAGCCACAGAGGATTAGAGTGGAGAGTGAAGCATCCAGCTGATAAGAAGAGATAGCATATGCACAAGAACACCCACACTTGCAAATAATACCCACTTAACCTGGCTTCAATGACTGAATGATCAGAGCTCAACCAGAAGAAGAAAGAAGTAGAAAAAAAGAGTAATCTGATACAATTTGATGAATTTAACCTACACCTATGGATGCAGTAGCTCAAAAGAGGGAACAAACCTTACAGCAAGGATCATTCCCACCCCCTCTATACACAGAGTAGACTGGGATGGGCAACTTGGACATTGGCTGCCCAAAGTGGGGGGTGTGGGGCTACAAAGGCAAGAAGTGACTGGCTTACAAGCTTTTAAGTGGGAACCTAGATTTAGAGGGCGTGAAGGAAGGTAGAATCTCCACTGAGTAGTATTTAATCTGTCTAGGCAGGGCTGATGAAATGAAATGCGGATGGGTCTCTTGTGATACAACAGTGAATAATTGTTATCAGGACTGCTTGTGAGGGTTGGAAATATAAAGGTAGACATTTTTTAGCAAGGAGGGGAGTGATGAACTTTTCAGCCTAGCAACGGAGGTCCCTAGAACCATCAAAGGAGAAGAGCAGAGAGTGGGAGCCTACCCAGAGAAGCAGTAATGCCTGAGATGAGGCAGAGACGATGGCGTGGATAGATGGAGTAGTTGGGGACTTTAGACACAGAGAGGGAGAGGGCTGTGTGCTAACGACCAGGGGGAAGGCTTGTAGTGTATACCCTTTGGTTGGTTGGTGATGCACGGAGAGGATAGTAACCATAGCAATGAAATAATATATGATAGGATGAATGTAAAACTAATGTTCTCCCATGTAAACTATCACATAATTCACAATAAAACATTAAAAAAAATAACATCATACATGAAGAAAGCAAAAAGTCATTAAGAAGACTAGAAAGAAGTAAAAGGTCAAAATGGATGTCAGAAGAGACTCTGAAACTTGCTCTCCTGCGTAGTGATGCTAAAGCAAATAGAAGAAATGAGGAGGTCCTAGAGCTGAACAGAAAATTTCAAAGATCTGCTTGAGAAGATAAAGCCAAATATTATAATAAAATGTGTAAAGATTTGGAATCAGAAATCCAAAAAGGAAGAACTCGCTCAGCATTTCT
>NW_006408677.1:7901693-7909458 GCF_000296735.1 Chrysochloris asiatica | reverse complement strand
AAGAAAACAAAAATCCTCACCACTGGACCAATAAACAACATTCTTATCAACGGAGAAGAGTGAAGTTGTCAAGGACTTCATTCTTCTTGGATCAACTATCAACACTCATGGAAACAGTAGTCAAGAGATCAGATGACGTATTGCTTTGGGCAAATCTGTTGCGCAGGAACTTTTTAAAGTGTTGAAGAGCAATAAAAAAATCAAAATGAGCCATTCATAAGAGGAAAAACAAGAACTTCAGGGCCTGTGCATGAGGTTCTCCTTGTGGCTTTGCCAACCAAGGAGACACTCTTTGTTGCTTTGCTAAAACAGTTAGCTTTTCATGCACAGGGTCCCCCACCTTTCCGTTTATTGATGGCATGGCCTCCGTCTCTTTCACAAAGGCAATGAGGAGACTTCAGAGGCACAGGACATAATGAACATGTGTACACCTCCCAGCAGCAGGGCCACTTCCTCATGCGAAGCTAGCGAGTGTCTCTCTCAGCATCGTGTTTCCAGTCAAGCAGAAGGTATATCCAGCAGCTCTGGCAACCTGATTATTGGTAGACTACAAAGGATTACAATTGCAGAGCAAGGGGAGCGCCACTCAGAGGAAAATACAAGTACCGATAACTTGACAGTCCTTCAGAATAGAACTCAGAAGAAGCCACATTACATGGAAGTGCTAGAACTGCGTGCCAAAAACCCAGTGCCCTCACCACATAAATTTAAAACAAATTTATTACCTTCACAACCAAATGATTCATCTAGCCATTGCCAGAGGAGAGAGCTGAAAAAAATTAAGTAAAAAAGAAGCATCATCTAAAATTCAGAACAACAACAACAAAAAAAAAAAAATCAAAATGAGCCATTCTGAAGAGGAAAAACAAGAACTTCAGGGACTATGAATGAAGTTCTCCTTGTGGCTTTGCCAACCAAGGAGACACTCATTGTCGCTTTGCTAAAACAATGAGCTTTTCATGCGCAGGGTCCCCCACCGTTCCGTTTCTTGATGGCATGGCCTCCGCCAATAGTGAATAAGGAAGACCATAGAAAAATTGATGCTTTTGAATTATTGTGTTGGATGAGAACATTGAAAGTGCCATGGGCTGCCAAAAGAACCAATAGATCCGTTTTGGAGGAGGTGCCACCAGAGTGCTCCTTGGAGGCCAAGATGGCCAACCTTTGTCTCTCATACTTCAGACATATTGTCTGGAGGGACCAGTCAGGGAAAAGGAGGAAGATCCTCAATGAGATGGATTGGCCAAGTGGCAGCATCGATGGACTCACGTGTGGCAACAGTAGTGAGGTTGGCCCAGGATTGGGCAGTATTTCGTTCTGCTGTGCATAAGTTCACTATGGGTTGGTACCGACTTGATGGCACCTAACAACAACAACAATGGCTAAAGGAACGAGTTCTGGTAGCATAGTGGTTATGAACTGGGCTGTTCTTCAAGGTCAGCAGTTGGAAACCAGCTGTTCCATAGGAGAAAGATGAGGTGTTCTACTCACATAAAGATTTATATCTTTAGAAACTCTATAGAGGGTCACCATAATTTGGAACCGACTCCATGAACATTACCTCCACCACCAATGGCTAAAGAAATCCTGGTGGCATTGCAGGATAATGGATTGATCTACAAGGCTGTAAATTCAAGCCCACCAACTGCTCTTCAGAAACCTTATACAGGATCACTATGAGTCTGAACTGACTCAACGGTAATTGACAATAGGGGCTAATGATCGTGAACATTTCTTCATATGTTTGTTGGTTGTCTGAATGTCTTCTTTGGTGAGTGTCTGTTTATGTACTGTACCAGGTTTTTTCATTGGGATGTTTGTTTTTTTTCTTGTAGAGGTTTAGTTTTGTATAAATTTTAGAAATTAGTCCTTCATCTGATATCTCATTGCAAATAAAAAAAAATTATTGGTCTTTTTACTCTTTTTGTGAAATATTTTGATACACTGTTGTTGTTGTTGTTAGGTGCCATCGAGTTGGTCCTTTATCAAAGATCAGCTGTGCATGGATTTACCTCTGTGTTCTCAATTTTGTCCCATTGATCTATGTATCATTCGTTGTATGAAAAACAGGCTGTTTTTTACCACTGTAACTGAGTAGTAATATTTGATATCAGGTAGTGAGAGGTCTCCAACTTTATTCTTCTTAAACATTACTTTACTTATCTGAGGTTTCTTTCTTTACCATATGAAGATAATGATAATATTTTCCATCTCCTTAAAGAATGACATTGGAATCTTGATCGGGATTGCATTATATCTATATATTGCTTTGGGTAGTATTGACATTTTCACACAGTTAAGTCTTCTTATCCATATATGAACATGGTATATTCTTCCATATCTCATTGTTATGATTTTTATCTCTCTATTGGCTAAAGGAGCTCTGGTAGCCAAGTGGTTATGAATCGGGCTGCGAACCTTAAGGTCAGTGGTTCGAAACTACCAGCCGCTCCACGGGAGAAAGATGAGGCTTTCTACTCCCGTAAAGATTTACACCCTCGAAAACCCTGTACGGGGTCGCTATGGGTCAGAACTGACTCGACGGCACTTAACAACAACAACAAATTGGCTAAAGATAGTGAACATTTCTTCATGTTTATTGGTTGCCCAAATGTCTTCCTTGTTGAACTGTGTGTTCATTTCCTCTGCCCATTTTTTAATTGGGTTATTTGTTTTTTCTTGTAGAGGTGTTATAGTTTCTCATAGATTTTAGAAATTAGTCCCTTGTGTTATGTGTCATTACAAAAGATATTTTTCCCATTCTGTGGGCTCCCTTTTTACTATTTTGGTGAAATCTTTTGATACACATAAATTTCTAATTTTTAGTATGTCCCAATTATCTATTTTATCTGCTTTTGTTTGTGCAATTCTAGCAATGTTAGGTTGTCAGTGTGTGCCCTGTATTGTTGTTGTTGTTAAGTACCATGGAGTCTGTTCTGACTCATAGTGACCCTGCACTGGGTTTCCGAGGCTATAAATCTTTACGGGAGCAGAAAGCCTCATCATTCTCATTTGGAACGGCTGATAGTTTCAAACTGCTGACCTTGAGGTTAGCAGCCCAATTCGTAACCACTACACTACCAGAGCTCCTTGTGCCCTGTATTAGAGCCCTTAAAATTGTCCCTATTTTTTTTTCATTGATGACCTTTATACTTCTGGGATTCAAATTTATTTCTTTAATCCATGTTATTTATATGGTGGATTACACTGATTGTTTTTCTAATATGGAACCATCCTTGCATCTCTGATATGAATCCCTCTTGGTCATGATATATTATTTTTTGATGTGTTGTTGAATTCTGTTGTCTAGGATTTTGTTGAAAATTTTAGCTTCTATTTTCAGGAGGGACATTGGTATATAATTTTCTTTCTTTGTGATGTCCTTCCCTGGTTTTGCTATGAGGGTTATGCTTGCTTAATAAAATGTATTTGAAACGTTTCCATCCTTTTCTATACTGTGGAATAATTTGAGTAGAACTGGTGACAACTCTTCCTGGAATGTTTGGTAAAACTCACCAGTGAAGCCATCTGGATGTCTACTTTTTTTGTTTGGGAGTTCTTTGATGACCTGGTCAATTTCTTCTTACATTATATAGGTCTGTTCACATTTTCTACTTCACTCTGTGTAATTTAGGTAGGTTGTGCTGTTCTAAAAATAAATCCATCACCTCTTGATTTTCAAATTTGTTGGAGCACAACTCTTCATATTATTCTGTAATTTTCCTCTTTATTTCCATTGGTTCTATTGTGACATCACCCATGTGGCTTACTTTGCATATTATTTATGTCTTCTCCCTCTTTTCATTTCATTTTGTTAATGTTTGCCAATGGTTTGTCAATTTTATTAATCCTTTCGAAGAACCTGCTCCCTGTCCTGTTGATTCTGTCTATAGTTTTTCTGTTTTGTGTCTCATTTATTTCTGCTCTAATCTTTATTATTTATTTTCTTCTGGTGACTGTAGTTTTACTTTGCTTGTCTGTGTATACTCATTGGAGATATTTTGTTAATGTGTTGATTTTGGTTCTTCTATTTGGAAGCGTGCATTTATTGCAATACATTTTCCTCTCAGCATTGCTTTTTACTGCGTACCAAAAATTTTGATATGTTATATTTTCATTCTCCTTTGTTTCTAGGAATTTTGTAAATTTCCCTTTTATTTGTTCTACTACAAAGTAGCTTTTAAGCCGAGTGTTATTCAATTTCTGCGTATTTGACTTTACTTCCTATTGCTGGTTTTTAATTCTATAACTTTGTGATATGAGAAGATGCTTTGTAGTGTTTTTATGTTTGCAAATTTATTGAGGCTTGTTTTCTGGAGAGTGCTCCATGTGTACTTGAAAAGAAAGTGTATATTGTTGTTAGGTTGAATGCTCTGTACACAACTATGAGTTCAAGTTGCTAGATTGTGTTGTTTAGGTCCTCTGTGTTTTTGTTGCGTTTCTTTCTGGATGTATTGTTTTTCACAAGTGGTGTATTATAATCTCCCACTGTTATTATAGATTTGTCTTATTTACTTCTTCAATTCTATCAGGGATTGCTTTCTATATTTTGTGGCCCTTTCATTTGAAGTGTCAATATTTATTATGGTTATATCATCTTGTTCAATTGACCCTTTCATCTTGAGATAATGTCCTTCTTTATTGCTTATGCTGGTTTTTGTCTTAAAGTTTATTTTATTAGAGATTAGCATTGCTACTCTTGCTCATTTTTGGTTGCAATTAGCTTGGTATATATTTTTTCCATCCTTTAACTTTTAATCTGTTTTTCCCTTTGTGTGTAAGGTGTGTCTTTTGTAGGCAATGTATGGAAGGATCTTGTTTTCTTATCCATTCTGTCATTCTGCCTCTTAACTGGTACATTTTATCTGTTGATATTCAATTTAATTATCAATAGGTACCAATTCATTGCTGTCATATGTTTTTTTTATTTGTGTGTGTGTATGTGTGTGGCACTGCGATTTTCTTTGTTCTGCATGCTTTCTTGTGCTGAGTTCATATTTTTAGTGTCCTTTCTTCATAGATTTAATGTTTCCATGTTCTCCTTATGTTTTCATTTTCTTGGTATGTTGTGAAGTATTAATTTTTTGAGGTAACCCTATATTCTATTAACTTTTTCTTCATTTCAAACAGTATATTTTATCTTGCGATCTAACTGACCTCATCATCACCTGGATCTCTGTTTCTATATTTTTACCTTCTTTCACATTGCAATTGTTTTGAACATTGACTGACTTCTCAGAGCCTCTGAATTCATTCCTGTAGTTTTGTTCTCTTCTGGACTCGTCCATCTGTTGATTGATTCCCAGGTGATGCTGCCACATATGTAAATCTCTGATTGTTGTCTGTTCCTGTTGGTTCTCAGTCCAATGAACTAACTCCTTTGGGATGGTTTAAAGCACAGGGTTGGCTTTAACCAAGTCCTTTATCTTCTTTTTATACTGCAATCCTTTTGTTATACTGTTGTATTTGATTGGCAGATTTGCTGGGTTGACAATTATGGTTGGCAAATTTTTCTTTCAGCATTTTATATATGTCTGCCCATTGCCTTCTTACTTGCATGGTTTCTGCTGGGAGACCAGAGCTTAACCTTATTTGCTTGACTTTGTAAGTAACACTTTTATTTTCCCTAGCTGCTTTCAGGATTCTCACCTTGTCTTTGATTTAGGAGTGCTTGATTGTGATATGTCTTGGTGATTTTCTTTTGGGATCTATCCTTCCTGGTGTTCATTGAGCTTCTTGAATGCTTATCTTCTTATCTTTCAAGATGTTAGGGAAATTTTCTTCCAGAAGCAATTCAACTATCACCTTTCTGGTCTTCTGTGATTTTTCCTGTTCTGGAACTCCAATAACCCCTGGGTTATTTCTCTTATTGTCTAACATGAATCTTAGACATTCTTCAGATTTTTTCATTCTGTTTTCTGCTTGGTCTTCTGTTAACAATATTGAAAGATTTGTCTAAAAGCTCACTAATTCTGGCTTCATTCTCTTCAGTTCTACTCTGTCTCCCTTTCAGTGTATTGTTCACTTCTGATATTTTATTATTAATCATTTGGACCTCTTTTGTAGGTTTTTAATTGTTTCCAATACTAGCACTTTCCTGACTTCTTATTATTTTTCTCAACCTCTCTGTGGACCCTTTGAATCCACTTCAATTCTTGTGTTTTTTATTAGGCAGTTCCAAAGCCTGCCCTCTTCTGATGGAATTTCTAGGTCTACCTCCAGCTCATTTGTTTTAGATACTTTATCTTGTTTCTGGACATGAGCTGAGATATTCTGTTGTTTTTTGGGAGGGCATTTTTAATAATTATATATTTTTTCAATAATTAGATGAGAGTACATTGTTGTATTATTAAGCTTTGTGATTTCCTCCTGGTAGTTGTGATCAGGAAATGGTCTTCCATTTTCACTTGTTTTATTGTTCATTTCAGAGTAATTTTAGCAAGTGTTGGATGTCTATGCTGCTCTAGTGTATAGCAGCTGGTATCGGCTCTTACCCAGATGGTGGGGTTTCATAGGGTGTGATTATAGTTTGGCTATGTGACCTAAATTGCTGTCTCTTCCTGGGTAATGTAGGCAGAGAAAGAGCACCCTCCCCAAGGTAAAAGGGGAACCAAAAAATAAAAACAAAACAAAATAAAAATTGAACATTAAACTCTATAGTCACCACACACATAAACATAGCACAATATGTGTAAGACTTTAATGCCCCTTTTTCAACTTTTTGACTTCAAGACTGAAAAATTTCAAGATGTTTGGCCTCTTTCCTTTTTTGCCTCTCCTCCCACTCCTCAAGTCCATTTAGGCATTTCTCCTAGTGAGAAACAGCCTAAGAATGTCCAGAACATTTTGGAAGATGCTCCCATTTTAAGCTGTTCCTGTTGACTCCTCCCCCTTCTTTGATTCATGGCCTACTGGTCTTTGCTGAGCAGATCATTGTGCATGCATAGTAGAGCCCTCGGGGCGGGGGGGGGGGTTGTTATCCAATCACTCAGGCACCCTTTCCAGTCACCAGAGTGGAGGTGCACAGACAGATAAAGATAAAAGAACTGAAAAAAAAATTGTTCTCACCTTTATCTCTGATGATTGGTCCGACCTCTGTGATGGGAGTTCTCTCTTGCTCTTGTGTCTGCTTGGTTCCACTCACGATGGCTGCCCCAGGACTCCATGGCCACCACAACTCAGAAAATACCATTTTTCTTACTTCTTCTATAAGTCCTACTAACATTAAACCTTCAATACTTATAAATATTCCTTTATGTGTAGTTAGAGTTCCAGAAACATCCCCTGAACATGCTTCATCCAGTATTCCTTGTTATCACTGGTGGATGTCTGCATGGTGTCTCTTTTTAATCTACCATTAAGCCCCACCTACACATTGCATTCTTGCTTGCGTAGTTTCTGCTGAGAAATCAGAGTTTGATGTTATTGGTTCTCTTGTGCAGGTAACTTTTAGTTTTTTTCTGAACTATTTTCAGAATTATTTCCTTATCTTTGATTTTGGAGAGCTTGATTATGATATGTTTCAGTGATCTTCTTTTGGGATCTATCTTGATTGGGATTTGTTCAGCTTCTTGAATGCTTATTTTCTTGTCTTTCATGATATTGGGGAAATTTTCTTCCAACAGCTCTTTGATTATGTTTTCTGTGCTTTTCTTTTTTTTATCGCTTCCTGTTCTGTAATTCCATTCATCTGTAAGATATTCCTCTTCATGATTTCCCACAGGAATCTTACACTTTCTTCAGAGTTCTTTTTTTTTTTTTTTTT
>NW_006408677.1:7897532-7900809 GCF_000296735.1 Chrysochloris asiatica | reverse complement strand
CTCCTGGTGTTCCAGTGTCCGACCAGCACTGGACTATGAACCACAAGGTCAGCAGTTCAAAACTACTAGTTGCTCCTTAGAAATCCTATACAGCGTCACTAGGAGTTGGCAATTACTAAATAACACCTAACATCAACAACAACAAATGCAATTAGAGAGAGGAAGGAGTAAGGGGAAAGAGACCAGAGAGTCTTTAATGAAAAAAAATTAAATTAAGAAATATCCTGATACCCCAGCTGCTTCGGAGCCTGCAAGAATTTCTTCTTGGTTCAGTGCCTAAATTCTGTTTATGGATGAGTGTTACCATCTCATTCCTTACCTACCAAGAATGGGGTTTCTACTCTCTGGGTCTGGCACTTGCCTTGTTTTTTCTTTAATTGTTTTTGTTTTTTTATCCTTTCTCTCTCACCTTTGCCTCTCTTTTCTATGTCCCCTTTCATTTTTTTTTTCTTTCTGTATTTGCTTCCCAACTACTGCTGCTTCTTTTCATGATTATTCCTTCCTCTCCCTAATTGCAGGATTTCCATGTCAAAGGGGAGCCAAGTGTGGGAGGTCCCTCTAGTCCAGGGCTGACCAGAACAAACTCTGCAGGTCTGGAATGGGCCACATCTGATTCCAGATGCTGGGTTTAGTGCTGCTAGTTCCCCACACACTTTGGTGTGGCTTTGACAGTCTGGCAAGCAGGAGCATCCTTAAGAGTATACACAGATGGTGGCTAGCCATACCTCTAGTCACCGGGGTAATGTGGGGTACGAGAAGAAAAGAAAAAAAAAATCACCTTTTTGTTCTAAGCAATAAGTGGTATGTCTCTGCCACATACTGCCCATTTTGTTTTCAAGAAGCAGTTTCTTTTCTGTGATTATTTTTTCTTCCCCCAAGTGTCTGTTCAGCTGCTTCCTCTAATGAGGGATAACTCAAGGCTGGCCAGGATCAACTCTGCAGATTTGGAGCAGGGCCCACCTGAATTGGATCAATGTAACTAGCATTTCCCTACTTGGAGTCCTGGTATGGCGTGGTGAACGAATGCTCCGACTGCAAAGTCATTTGAACTGCAAGGTCAGTGGTTCAAGCTCACCACCTGCTCCTTGGAAACCCTATACAGGGTCGCTATGGGTTGGAATCAACTCGAGGGCACTTAACAACAACAATAACATAACCACCCATGGCTCTTACCTCTGTATAGCTCCAACTGCAGAGAGATCAGGAACTTCCCTGGGGTTGTATACCAGTGGGAACAGGCCTCACCTCTGGTCACCAGGGGAGTGTGAATAAAGAAGAAAACAAATTGCACTGTTCTGTTTCTGAGTCACAGGTATGTTTCTGTAACACTGATAAGTTTTCTTGTTTCTGAAGCCTACAACAAAAGCTTAAGATGACTGTGCCCATATAGCCTTTCTGCCTTGTCCGCTATCTTGCTGCTTCTTTATCATATATCAATTTCTTCCCAAGTTTCAATCTTTTAATCTACTTGATTTCCTTTTAATTCAGAAATTCTGTACTAAATTACTCCCTCTTTATACTTTGTAATTTTGTTGTTGTTGTCAAAGATTCATATCTCTGGTGCCCTATTTTCTGTTTTGTAAATTTGTGTTGCTTAGGATGATTATGCAACTGCATTGACCTCTGGATGGTATTGTCATGTCTGCTGCTATTGGTTCCCTGCCTATAGCAGTCCCCTTAGGTTTTTGTTTTGTTTTGTAAATTTGTTCTGATTTTTTTTGTAAATGTTTTTTGTTTATCTGAAAATGTTCTAATTTTACTATTGCATTTGAGGGATAATATTTCTGGGTCTATAATTATTGATTGACAATGTTTTCTTTCACAGTTAGGTATATGTCATTCCATTGCCTTCATGCCTGCATGGTTTCTGCTGAGAATCCAGCTTAGTATTATTGGTTTACCTTTGTAGGCAACATTTTTTTTTTTTTTTCTTGAGCTGCTCTCAGGATTGTTTGTCTTTGGTTTATAAAGTATGAATATAATATATCTTAGTGATTTTCTTTTGGGATCTCTCCTATTTGGGGCTCATTCAGCTTCTTGAGTGTACATCTTCTCATCTTTGATGATGTTTGGGAAGTTTTCTTCTAACATTTCTTCAAACATTTTTTCTGTGAATTTGTTTTGCTTTTGTCTCTTCCTTCTCTGGAATTCCAATCACACATAAGTTTTTCTCTTGATGATGTTCCACATAATTCTCAGGCTTTCTTCAGACTTTTTTTCTGTTTTTTTTTTTTTTTTTTTCCTTATTATTTCTCTAGCAGGTTGCTATTGAGAAATTTGTCTTCAAGCTCACTAATTTGGCCTCCCATTAATTCAGTTCTCCTTTGCCTTCTTCATGTATAATCTATTTCTAAGATCTTAGTATTAATCTTCTGGATTTCTATTTGCTGTTTTTGTATGGTGTCTAATTTTTCTGGAGTCCCGGTGTGGTGCTGTAGCATAAGTGCTGAACTGCTAACCATAAGGTTGGGTGATTTGCACCCATCAGCTGCTTCTTGGAAACCCTTCTGCTGAGGTGGAGTTCACACACCTCCAGACGTGGAGGTGGTGTGCTCAGCACCCAATACATGAGTGTGTGGCTCTGAGTTTAGGCAGAGCTAAGTATATGCAAGAGAGTGTATCACTGGCTGCCAGATAGTTGAGGGTGGGGGTTGGCCATGATCCTGGTCACCAGAAAGGTGTGGAGAACACAGGAGAACTGAACCTTTATTGTCTTCAGTCAGTGGTATATGTTAATGTCATCAAGCTACTGTCTCAACTGCGTGTAACTTGCAGAAGCTTAAGATGGCCATACCACATAAGGCCAGCCAACAGTTCACCAGTTGTTGCGCTGTGGGTTAATGTGCCAAACTGCAAAGCCATTTGAATAATGGTGGCATTAACTGGTCTTCCTTTTAGGTGTATTGATATTATCCTATCACAGACAGCATTATACTTTTTTTTTAAATGTTTTATTGTGAATTATATGATAATTTACATGGGGGAACTTTAGTTTTACATTCATTCCATCTTATATCATCTCACTGCCATGGTTCCAACCCCCTCCATGCATCATTAACCACCAAAAAGATATATCCCAGAAACCCGCGCCCTACACTTCCCCCTCCTCCCCCCAGTTTTTGGCCCACAGTCCCTTTCCCTCTCTGGGTCCAAGGTCCCCAGTCGCTTCATCACTCCACGTCATCATCTCTGTCTCTATCTCAGGCATCTCTGTTTCTCTGGGAAGGGTCCCGATCTCAGCTCTTCTCTTTTGATGGTCCCAGAGGCCTCTGCTCCT
>NW_006408677.1:7881956-7892073 GCF_000296735.1 Chrysochloris asiatica | reverse complement strand
TAATTCTTAGGTTATTCCTCTTCATGTTGTCCAACATGAACCTTAGACCTTCCTTTGAATTTTTTACCCTTTTTTGGGTTTGTTCTTTTACCTTTGTGGTATTGAAAGTCTTGTCTTCCAGTTTACTGATTCTTCCTTCCATCTCATCTATTTTACTCCTCTGCCCTTTCAGGGAGTTTTCTATTTCTGCCATTTTGTTGTTGATTATTTGGACCTCTTTCTGTAGCTTTTGGATTGTTACCAATGCTGTATCTATCTTGTTTGATTGTTCCTGTAGCGCTTTTCTGACTTCTTCCTTCTTTTTCTCAACTCCATTGTAAAGTGTTTTGAGACATTTTATAATCATTTTTCTGAAAATTTTCTCAGGTATTTCCAAGCCTGCCCTCCTTCCAGCATGGAGAGAAGGTCTACTTCTGGTTCAATTGTCTCAGATATTTTATCATTTTTCTAGACATGTGCCGATATGGTCATCTGTTTTTGCTTCTTGCACATGTTTAATGTTTATCTGTGGCCCTAATAATTAATTATGTGTTTTTGTAATTTTTTATGTTTTCTGATTACCTCCATGAAGATGTGATCAGGATGTGGTCTTCCCTTTTCACTCTCCTTATTGCTTAACTCAGAGTAACTTTTTTGGGCCTCAGTTGGGCCTGGGCCTCGGTGGCAGGTCTTTGGGCTTCGGGTGGGTGGGTTGATCCTAGGGCAGGCGGTTTGAGCCTCTGGGGGCCTGGGCGTCAGTGACCGGGCTGCAGGAGGGTTGGTCCTTGGGCAGGCGGTTGTACCTCAGGGGGCCTGGGTATCAGCAACTGGGCATCAGGCGGCTTGGGCCTCAGCGGTCTGGCTGGGCAGATTGGGCCTCCGGAGGCCTGTGCCTCGGGGACTGGGCTGAGGGCGGGTTGGGTCTCAGAGGCACTGGGCCTTGGTGACTGGTCTACGCATCGGGTTGGACCTCAGGGGCCCTGGGCCTCAGCGACCTGGCTACGTGGTGGGTTGGGCCTTGGGGTCCCTGGACCTCAGCGGCGACTGGGCTGTGGACTGCCTTGGTCGCGAGGCGGGCAGGGGATTTGGACCTTGGTTGGGCCTGGGCCTTTTTGACCAGTCTGTGGGCGGGTTGGGCCTCAGGGCAGGTGTTGGCCTCAGTGGGAGTGTCTGGGCCTTGGGAGGGCCTTGGCCTCAGTGCGCGGGCCTGTGCCTTTGGCGTTCCTGAGCCTCAGTGGCTTGGCAGAGGGCTGGTCTAGGCTGGGACAGCAGAGGGCTGGGGTTAATGGCTGCAAGGAGGTAGTGTCTGTATTTGATGACGTAAAAGATGCCTCTCTCAGTCTCTCTGTACTGTGGGTACCCCGAATTTCCTGATATCCATGCCGATATCCCTCTCTATTTGTTTGGCTTTGTTAGTTTATGCTTCCTTTTTCTGAAATGCAGCCTTCTAATGGGGTTGCTCTAGCCCTACATTCGAAGGTCTGAAGGGGTTAGAGGCACTTGTCAGCGCGGGTGTGGGTGCGGAAGCGGGAGCCACGTGCAGGCAGGCAAAAGCTCAAAATGCCTGTAATTCTTTAGCAATTTGATCTTTTAAAAATTGAGTTCAGAATGTTGAAATATAAGATCTTATATTTGCTCAAAGGCTGTCTGTCTCCTAGACAGAGGTTTCCTATGTACGAATCTGCCCCTTTTCCCCGAGACTGCCCTACCTGAGTTGCCTGGTCAGGGAAGTGCCAACATTATACTTTAAGACAGACCTTGAAATGTTCTTTTTGATGAGGAATATGATGCCATTCCTCTTCACTTTGTCATTCCTAGCATAGTAAACCATGTGATTTGTCCTATTGAAAAAGGTCAATAGCAGTCTATTTCAGCTCATTAATGCCTAGGATATTGATCTTTATACATTCCATTTCTTTATTGACAACTTCCAATTTTCCTAGTTTCATACTTCATATAGTCCATCATGTTTCGATTATGAATGGATGTTTACAGCCCTTTCTCCTCACTTTGAGTTGTGCGCATCAGCAAATCAATGTCCTGAAAGCTCTATTCCATTACTGTCATCACAGTCAACTCTACTTTGAGTTGACAGCTCTTTTCCAGCCGTACTTTGAGTTTCTTCCAACCTGAGGGGTTCATGTTCTCGCACTACGTCTGACAGTATTCTTCTGCTATTCATCAGGTTTCAATATTCAATATTCTGGTGATATCTGTCAGTGATCCATTGCTGTTTATACTATTTTCAGTGACTAAACATTTAGAAGTCTGCCTCTTCTTTCTAGTCTGTCTTAGTCTGGAGGATCAGCTGAAACATGCCCACCATGTGTGATGCTGCTGGTATCTTAAATACTGGTGTCATAGCAACCAGCATCACAGCACTACAAGCATCACCACAGTGTGACAGACTGACATAGATGTCACAAATAGTATAGCTATTCTGGTGCTGTGGGCTAATGGGCTGGATTGCAAAGTCGGTTTGAACCACAAGGTCAGTAGTTCCAGCTCACTAGCTACTCCTTGGAAATCCTATGCAGGGTCTCTATGGGATACAGCTCTATAGTATTTAACAACAACAAAATTCTAATTATTCACCATTAATCTAGGTCTACATCTCCCCACTCAAGCAGATGTCTTTGTCTTTTACTATTTTACTGTCAAGACTCTCTGTCTAACTTTCTACCTGTACTTGTGGGGTCTGTGTGTGTTCATGTCCATTTATCTGTCTCTCTTTGGTTCTCTGTCTCTCCATTCTCCTTTCTCCATGATGACTTAATTTTCTGGTATATTGTTCAAAGTGAATATTTTTTTCTGGATCCCAGTTTCACCTGTTTCCTTAGGAATTCCATGTTCTTAGTTATTTTTTTTTTACAATTGGGGAGGTTAACTTTAGACAGTGAGAAGACTTTCCCTCTCATTTTAAACAAAGGGAAATATTAATAGTTATATTGATATGTTATAGGTTTGTTAGAAGGAAGTTGAGAGAGCTTTCAGTTTTCTCTGTGAAGTGGCAGGTAGTGTTATCTGTTAAGAGTGAGTGAGGAGGCAATTTGATAGGAAGTTTAAATTACCAATGTGGAGCTTGGGGGAAAGAGGTGATTAGTAAAAAAGATTATCTAGGTAACATTGAAACTCTATCTAATATTGGAAATGTAAGTGCATAAGTAATATCAGCCTACTCAGCTGTGAATTTTCTTTTCCAGCTGTACTCAGGTATAAAACTGAAGACAGTGGGTAGGTGAGTTAATCTTGGGCTGAGTTATGTCAGAAAAATTCAATGGAAGCACAATGGAAGAGAAAATTGAAGATATTAGCAAAAGTTGTAGAAGTGATGAACTATGAATTGAAACAGATTAGCAAAAGAAGCATAAGGGACTGGCAAAGAATGTTAAATAATAATAATAATAATTGTCCAGTGGGAAGAAAGCACAATGTCAGCCAGAGTCTATTTAAGGAGGGTATCAGAGCAGGGCAGGAAGGCAGCCCAACAGTGCTTATGGCTCATGTGAACTGGACATCTGGGGAGATGGATGTCCTGCAGGTGTCAGAGCACATAGTAGAAGGGCTTCTGAGGTGACAATAGACCAGATAACGTAAGATAATTGACTGCATACTGGGTGACTGAGCAAAATAATATATTTAGGATCATTGCAGTCAGGTTTCTCAAAGTCAGAGAAGTCAGGTACAAATAGGGAAAGGAAAGAGAGGAAAGGCTATATGTAATCCTGCTGTATTGAAAGTATCCTAAGCAAGTCATGACTCTATCTATCTGGTAGCGTAGTGGTTATAAATCGGGCTGCGAACCGCAAGGTCAGCAGTTCAAAACTATCAGCTGCTCCGTGGGAGAAAGAGGGTTTCTGCTCCTGTAAAGATTTACAGCCTCGGAAACTCTGTTCAGGGTCACTATGGGTCGGAACCGACTCGACGGCACTTAACAGCAGCAACAACATCTATTTACATATGTAAATGTGCATTTATGTCATATATGTGTATACTTCTTTACTGTCAATTAAGAAGGCTTGGCAGCAGCAGCACCTTAGTAGCAACGAGTAAAACCCAGATTTTTGCCTGTAAATGCTACCCATCACTGAAAGTAACCAAGGTACTTTGGAGAAAATGCTAATTGAAGGCCTGGGACAGGGAAACAAGAAGATGACCCTGGAAGATCTTGTGGTACCAGAATACTGAAATGCTCAAAGAATAATGGAAGCATGCCAATAGGCACAGAAACCTGTTTAAAGGATGTCTTTGCTATCTAGTGCTGCTATAACAGAAATAACACACATGGATGGCTTTAACAAGCAAAAATTTATTCCCTTGCAGTTTGGGCGACTAGGAGTCTGAATTCAAGATATCAGCTTTAGGTGAAGGCTTTCTTTCTGTGTTGGAACTTTTCAACATTTGTAGGCCTGATGTCCCCTAGAGATCTCTATGTGTCTTGGTGTCAATCTTCCTCTGGGTCTAGGAGGTTTTCAGTGCAGGGTCCTTGAGTCCAAAGGGTTACTTTCTTTCTTGGTGATATTGAGGTCCCTCCATCTCTACTTGCTTCTGAGACCCTTGGCCCAGCAAAGTTGACATACATATTTTTTGGATACACTTCAATCAATGGCAAAGGAGCTCTACTGGAAGTATCTAGGACAATATGAGCATGAAAAGAAATGATAGTAGCTTTATAACTGACTGAAAAATAATACATGAGCCCACATGTATTTAAGTAAATGAATATACAAGACAGAGTAAAACAAAGATTTTCTTTATAGTATAATGCCAATCAATAAATATAGAAGGAATTATGAAGTTATATAATCACGAATTGGCAACCATGTCATCGAATTATTTCCAACTCATAGCAACCTTATGTTGTTGTTGTTAAGTGCCATCAAGTCGATTCCAACCCATAGTGACCCTATATAGGGTTTCCAAGGAGCCACTGGTGAGCTTGAACCTCCAATCTTGCAGTTCAAAAAACAGTTAATCCTGCTTCCTCCTGTGATTACTATTTCCATTCTACCCACCTTACCATCTTTTCTCAACTTTGTCCTTAAGTAAATTTGCCCTTTTGATTTTGAATGATTGACTGTTCCATCATTCATAGTGAGTATACCTTACTAGTACTGTTTCCCCTATGCACCCATGCACTATTTGACAGAAGTTGGACCACAAGGGTCAGTTGCTTTCTAGACCTGGAGGGTGGCTGAGGGTCATAGTCTCAGGTTTCTCCCATCCCTTTCTGACTAGCAAGCCCAGTCTTTTTTGTTTTTGTTTTTGTTTTAATAATTTTGAGTTTTTTGACACACATTCTGCCACTCTATCTGGGACTTTCTAATGTGATCCCTTTCAGAGCATTTCTTAGTGTTAGCTGGGCACCATCTAGTTTGTCTGGTCTAAGAGTCATAGGAACTGATGTTCATATGTTCTATTAGTCCATTGGCCTAATTGATTCCAAGCATGTTCAATTCTCAACACTCTTCTTTCTTCTGTACATGAAGATACCAATAGCTGTGCCTTAAGCAGCCAGTTATGAGCTTTTAATATCCCCCAAACTACTCAACAAAGTAGGATGTAGAACATTGCCTTTGTGGGCTACATTTGTCCAATTAACCATGATGTCATCTCACAATTCTTCTGGTCTTCGGTCATCAGTGTCTAATGCATCAAATATGTTCTTGTGATCTCTAAATTTAAGTGGGATGTGTTCAGAGTCATAGTTTGGCTCTCATGGACTTGTTTTAATTTTCTTCAGTTTTAGCCTGAATTGGCATATGAGCAATTGATGTTCTGTTCCACAGTCTGCCCTGGTAACGTTTTTCTAATGATGGGGAGGTGTCCAAAGTCTTTCCACAGATGTAATCAATTTGATTTTTGTGTATTCCATCTGGTGAGGTCCATGTCTATAGTCATATTTCCTGTTAGTTAAAAAAGGTATTTGCAATGAAGAAATCATTGGTCTTCCAAAATTTTATCATGAGATCACCTGCATAATTTCTCTCACCAAGGCCATATTTTCCAACTACTGATCCTTCTTCTTTGTTTCCAGCCTTTGCATTCCAATCACCAGTAATTATCAGTACATTTTTATTGCATGTTTAATAAATTTCAGACTGATGAACTTGGTAGAATTCTTCAATTTTACCATCACTTACTTTAGTAGTTGGTGCATACATTTGAGTAATTGGTGTTGTTGTTGTTAGGGGCCATCAGGTCTGTAGAGATTCATAGCAACTTTATGCACAACAGAATGAAACACTGCCAGGTCTTGAGCCAACCTCACAATAGTTGCTATGCTTGAGCCCACTGCTATTTCCACTGTGCCAAACCATTTCATTGTGAGTCTTTTTCTTTTTCACCAACCTGCCACTTTAAGAAGTATGATATCCTTCTCCAGGGATTGGAACCAAAGTTTGAGAGACAAAATCTTGTCACCTTGGCTCCTAAGGTGCATTCTGGCAGTATGTCTTCCAACACAGGCTTATTTGTTCTTCTAGCAGTCCCTGGTACTTTAATAATCACCTCCAACACCATAACTCAAATGCATCAATTCTTCTGGGGTCTTCCTTATTCATTGTGCAATTTTCATGTGCATATGAGGTTATTGAAAGTACCATGGCTTGGGTCAGGCATGCTTTAGTCCTCAAACTGACAGCTTTGCTATTGAACACTGTAAAGAGGTCTTGTGTAGCAGATTTGACTAATGCAATATGTCATTTGATTTGACTGCTGCTTCCATGAGTGTTGATGGCTGATCTGAGCAAAATGAAGATTTTGACAACTTCAATCTTTTCTCCATTTATCTTGATGTTACTTACTGGTCCAGTGGTGAGGATTTTTGTTTTTGTATTGAGGTGCAACCCATACTGAGGGCTTTGGTCTCTGGCCTTCATCAGTGAGGATTTTAAGGCCTCTTTGCTTTCAGCAAGCAAGATTTCATCTTCTTCATATGAAAGGTTTTTAATGAATCTTCCTCCGTCCTGATGCCAAGATCTTCTTCATGTAATTCAATATCTCAGATTATTTGATCAACATACAGCTTGAATAAGTATGGTGAAAGAATACAACCTTGGTGCACACTTTTCCTAATTTTAAACCATTCACTGTTCCTTTTTTCTATTTGAGCAACTGCCTCATGGTCTATGTACAGATCCCTCATGAGCACAATTAAGAGTTCCAGAATACTTATTCTATGCAGTGTTTTCATAGCTTGTCATGATCCACACAACTGAAAGTCTTTGCATAGTCCATAAAACACAGGTAACCATTTTTCTGACATTCTCTGCTTTCAGTCAAGATCCACCAGTCATCAGCAATGATATCCCTTGTTCCAAGTCATCTGAATCCAACTTGAACCTCTAGCAGTTCCCTGTCAATGTACAGTTGCATCTGTTTTACAATTATCTTAAGCAAAATTTTACTTGCATGTAACATTAATGATATTGTCCAATTATATCTGCATTCCGTTGGGCCACCTCTTTTTTGAATGGGCACAAATATGGTTCTCCTCCAGTCAGTTGGGTAGCTAGCTGTGTTCCAGTTCTACATCAGATTATTAAAAGATTTCAATTTGTATACCATCAATTTCTGAAGTCTTGTTCTCTGCCAGTGTCTTCAGTGCACCTTGGACTTCTTTCTTTAGTATCATTGGCTCTTGATCATATGCTACCTCTAGAAATGGTTGAAAATCAACCATTTCTTTTCGGTATAGTGACTCTGTATTCTTTCTATCTTCTTTTGACGCTTTCTGCATAATTTAATATTTTGCCCATAGAATCCTTCAATATTTCAAATTGAGGCTTGAATTTTTTCTTCAGATATTTCAGTTTGAAAAATGTTGAGCACATTCTTCCCTTTTGGTTTACTAACTCCAGATCTTTGCATATTTTATTATCACATTTAACTTTTTCTTCTTGAGTTGCCATTGGAAATTTTCTATTCAGCTCTTTTACATCCTCATTTCTTCCATTTACTTTAGCATCTCTATGCTAGACAAAAAGTTTCAGACTCTTTATTGATATCCATTTTGGTCTTTTCCTTCTTTCTTGTCTTCTTCATGACCTTTTGCTTTCTACCTGTATGATGTTCTTAATGTCACCCCACAACTTTTCTTGGCTTTGGTCATTAGTGTCTAATTTTTAAAAATCTGTTTTGAGATTGTCTCTAAGTTCAATTGAGATATATATTCAAGGTCAAATTGTGGCTCTTGTGGACTTGTTTTATTTTTCTTCAGCTTCAGTATGAAGCAACTAATGGAATGTTCCACAGTCGGCCCCTGGCCTAGATTTGGCTGATAATATGAAGGTTTTCCACCATCTCTTTCCACAGATGTAGTTAATTTGATTTCTGTGTATTGCATCTAGTGAGGCTCATGTGTATAGTCATCTTTTATGTTTATTTAAAAAGGTATTTGCAAGGAGAAGTTCGTTGGTCTTTTAAAATTCTATCATTTGATCTCTTGTATCATTTCTATCACCAAGGTCATATTTTGAAAAGACTGATGCTTCCTCTTTATTTCCAACCTTTGCAATCACATCACCAGTAATTATCAATACATCTTAATTGCATGTTTTTTAATGTTTTATTGTGAATACTGTGATAGTTTACATGAGACAACATTAGTTTTACATTCATCCTATCGTATATCATTTCATTGCCATGGTTAGAATCCCTTCCATGCATCATCAACCAACCAAAGGGTATACCTGCAAGCCTGCCCCCTGGTCATCAGCACATAGCTCCTCTCCCTCTCTGTGTCTAAAGTCCCCAGCTGCTCCATCTCTCCACGTCATCGTCTCTGCCTCCATCTCAGGCATCACTGCTTCTCTGGGTAGGGTCCCACTCTCTGCTCTTTTCCCTTGATGGTTCAAGGGACCTTTGTTCCTAGACTGCAAAGTGAATCACTCCCCTCCTTGCTATAAAATGTCTACCTTTACATTTCCAACCCTCACAATCAGTCCTGATAACAATTACAAGAGACCTAGGCACATTTCCTTTCATCAGCCCCACCCAGACAGATTGGATACTACTCAGTGGTGATTCTACCTTCCTCCACACCCACTGGATCTAGGTTCCCTCTTGAAAACTTGTAAGCCAATCACTTCTTGCCTTTGTAGCCCCCCCTCCCTGATTTTGGGTAGCCAATGTCCAAGTTGCCCATCCCTGTCTACTCTGTGTATAGAGGGGGTGGGAATGATCCTTGCTGTAAAGATTTGTTCTCTCTTTTGAGCTACTACATCCATAGGTGTAGGTCAAATTCATTAAATTGTATCAGATTACTCTTTTGTTTTCCTCTTCTTCTTCTAGTTGAGCTCTGATCAGCACGTTTGATCAACTTCAGACTGACTTTACTGGTTGGTTTGTATATTTGAATAATAATTATATTAACTTTTCTTCCTTTTAGATGTATGGATATTATCCCTTCACAGACAGCTTTGTACTTCAAGATAGATCTTGAAATTTTCTTTTTGATGATGAATTGAAGTCATTCCTCTTCAATTTGTTATTCTCTGCATAGTAAACCATGTGATTCTCAGATTCAAAATGGCTTAACCAGTCCATTTCAGCTTACTAAGGCCTAGGATATCATTATTTATGGATGCCATTTCATTCTTGACATCTTCCAGTTTTCTATATGCATAATTCATACATTTCATGTTCTGAGTATTAGTGAATGTTTACAGATACTTCTCCTCATTTTGAGTTGTGCCCTATCAGCAAGTGAAGGTGCACAAAGATTTAAGCCATTCGTATCATCACAGTCAACTCTACTTTGAGGATGCAGCTCTTCCTCATTCCTGTTTTAGTGATTGGAATGCAAATATTGGGAGCAAAGAGGAAGGATCAGTAGTTGGAAAATATGGCCTTGGTGTTAGAAATGATGCTGGAGAATGCATGACAGAATTCTGCAAAATCAGTGATTTGTTCATTTCAAATACCTTCTTTAGACAGCTGAAGAGATGACTATACACATGGACCTCACCAGATGGAATACATAGAAATCAAATTGACTACATCTGCAGAAAGAGACAATGGAAAAGCTCCATATCATCAGTGAAAATAAGGCCAGGGGCAGACTGTGGAACAGACCATCAATTACTCATATGCAAATTCAAACTGAAGCTGAAGAAAATGAAAACAAGTCCACGAG
>NW_006408677.1:7879841-7881096 GCF_000296735.1 Chrysochloris asiatica | reverse complement strand
CAGAGGTTCAAGCTGGATTCAGAAGAGGCCGTGGAACGAGAGATATCATTGCTGATGTCCGATGGATCTTGGCTGAAAGCAGAGAATATCAGAAAGATTTTTACCTGTGCTTTATTGACTATGCAAAGGCTTTCAATTTTGTGGCTCATGACAAGCTATGGACAACATTGCAAAGTATAAGTATTCTGGAACAATTGATTGTGCTCATGAGGAATCAGTACCAGGATCAAGAGGCAGTTGTTTGAACATAACATGGGAACACTGAATGTTTTTGCTTTTGTTTTTGATGGCATTTAGTATCTGGGTCTGTTGATGTGCAAGAAGGGTTAGGGCCACCACAGTTCTATTGGTTATAGGTTCAGTTACCTAGGATGGTGTCCTCTCTTTTATAGCAACTATAGAAGAGTAGCATGGTTACTGTTTGGCCTACCTTTGTGGTGTGGGTGTATAGATTACACAGATTTCTCCCTTTCCCACACCCCAAAATCTAATTAAAATGAGTCCCACGGCGCACATCCTCATGCTTCAGCCATGGATAGATCAGCCAGCTCCTGGTTTGTGGGTGAAGCAAAGCAGGTTGTACATCTCAGTGTTACCTTATGAGGGCTGGTAGGATCAGTTTCAGCTTCTTATGGAGATGAGGCTTTCTTCAGCCTGCTCTGGTAAATCCAGGTGGGGACTCCTTTTACCTTGGCTGCTGGGCTTGGGATAATTTTTTGTTCCAGCCCTCAGTAATCTTTGCAGATGCTTCTGGATGCCCTCCTGAAAGGAAAAACAAATCAGGTACATTTATTACACTCTGAGCTAAATAGGCCCAAATGTTTTTTATTCTGTTGAAAGGAATAATGCCTTATGAGAGTCCCATTGTGTCCAAGTTGAGTCCAGCTAACTTGATAGCTGACGGGGTGGCTAGAAGGACTTCCCAGTACACTTTTTTCTAACTGTTTTTCAGGTCCGTCTCTCCATGTTCTGAGCAGAATATGATCTCCAGGCTGGAAGGGATAATGTTACCTGTAGGGAAGGAAGCAGACCTGGAAAGAGCAATTTTACAAATAATAGAAAGTGTGTAGTGTATGTGTTGCTGATGTCCGATGGATCTTGGCTGAGGTCAGGTAAAGGGTTGAGGGAAGCTGCCTGGGAAGGTTTACTGTATACAACTTTGTTGTTGTTGTCAGATGCCATTGAGTCGTAACCGATTCATAGTGACCCCATGCACAGCCGAACGAAACAATGTCCGATCCTGGGCCAACCTCAA
>NW_006408677.1:7877191-7878941 GCF_000296735.1 Chrysochloris asiatica | reverse complement strand
AGGTTCAGATTTCTCACAAGTATAATTAAGTGTTCTGGAATACTCATACTTCTCAATGTTGTCCATAGTTTGTCATGATCCACACAATCGAAAGCCTTCGTGTAGTCAATAAAGCATAGGTAAACATCCTTCTGGTATTATCTGCTTTTAGCCAAGATCCATCGGACATCAGCAATGATATCTCTTGTTCCACGGCCTCTTCTGAATCCATCTTTGAACCTCTGGAAGTTCTCTGTCAATGTATGATTGTAGCCATTTCTGTATTATCTTTAGCAACTTTATAAGAGCTCAATTTAAGCCCGCTTCTGGAGGCTATTCGAAACGGGGCTAAGGCAACACCTGGTTCCAATGTAGATAAATTTCCTGACAGTTTTGTCATGTTTCACTTTAGAGTGTGGTTCATTTTCTTGAACCTCCACATTGAATGCAATCTCCATTTAATCTGTAGGTGCTCCTTGCTCTGTTGTCACTTTGGACACACTGGAAATCCAAACTTGGAGGTAATCTCCTTCAAGAGGATTTTCATGATTTCTGAAGCTCTTAGTTCTGGTGGGGGAAAACCTATACCCAGTCAGAAAAGGTGTCTACAAAAACAAAACCAGCAAATATTTAACTCCCCAGCTTGGGGCATCTGCATGAAGTCAACCTGTTAATTTTCAGGGTTTTTTTTTTTTTTTTGCCTTGGTATTGGTGTAGGACAGCCTGTTTTGGGATTGTTCTTGAGGTAGGTAACAGTCAGAGAGCTAACTTCCTGAATGATTATTTTTGAAAATTTCTTGTTCTAGTGCCAGGGCCATCTCATGGACTCATTTAAGAAGAATAAGAGCTAGTTTTCACAGGATCAGAACCATTCTATTAAAAAGTCATTTACTTTTTAGCTTTTAAGTTGTCAGAACCAGAACAATTCCATTGTCATCTACTTTTCATTCTTTACCCCGTCTCCCCAGTCCTTCTGCCTCAGTTCTACTATTCTACTAAAGTCCTCTGGGTACATGTTCAGTTTTTCTTGCCAATATTTCTAATGCCCACATCAGTGCAATCAGTTTAGCTTCTATTTACTTTTTTTTTTTTTTTTTTTTTGAGCTGAGTTCCCCGGCACGAGGGCTATTTCCTCTACCCAATCTTGTAAGATTACTATTACACATCCTGCTATTGGAGTCCCTGTTTCCATGTAACTACTTCTGTTCACGGAGTCCTGGTGTGGTGCTGTGGGTTGATGTGCCAGACTGGAAAGCTGTTTGAACTACAAGGTCGGTGGTTCAAGCTCACCAGCTGCTCCTCGGAAACCCCATACAGGGTCGCTATGGGTCGGAACAGACTCAAAGGCACTTAACAACAAGAACAACAACTTCTGTTCACAAACAATGTCTGTTCCAACAGATACAGTTAAACGGGTCAGGTTGGCTGGAAAATACTTGGTAAATGATTTCTATACAATCATGTTTCAGCCCTCCAGTTGCCATATCAGGGGAGGATGGCAGGTTTAGTTGCCCCACAATTCACAGGGTAATATCAGCTTGCCCAGTAAAATAACCTGGTATTGTCTATCTGTCCTGTTGTGAGCCATAGGCTTTCCTTCTATAGCAGCAGGGAGACAGATACAAGCTGGCCAGAACGAATTTCTCAGCCTCTTTTCTGAAAGGATATTGGTTTCTGTGGGATGGTCAGTTTCCAGGCTAAATCAGACCTCAACAGGGGATGCTTGTTGGCTCTCCCTGGAGTTCCTCTAGTCCACATGGGGGGGGGGGGG
>NW_006408677.1:7873102-7875631 GCF_000296735.1 Chrysochloris asiatica | reverse complement strand
TGATTCTGTGGGCATCTGCAGAAAGGGTATTACCTTGCCTCTGTTCCGGTAGCTCTCTACTGAAATGGGTCCCTAGAAGGGTATGGTATAGAGAAATCACTTCCAAACCGCTTTCCTCAGCGGCTGAATACGGCCGGACAGGTTCACTAGGTCAAGTTAAAATTTTCTCTAATGGTAGCTACTGGGGTATCAAAGATTGTAATAAGACAAGGTTACAATCAAAAGCTCTGGTAGCCTAGTGGTTACAAATCGGGCTGCAAATCGCAAGGTCAGCAGTTGGAAATTACCAGCTGTTCCACAGGAGAAAGATGAGGCTTTCTGCTCCCGCAAATATTTACATCCTCGGAAACCCTGTACAGGGTCGCTATGAGTTGGAACCAACTCCACGGAATGTAACAACAACACAATCAAAAGCTGTATTTCACAAAAAGTAACCTCTTTGTATGTTCACATATAGGCCTGCTTAGAACTCTTTTTACCTAATATTCATCTGTATTCATTTTTCCTCTGTCTGGCTTTCTTATTAGCGGTATAAGTGCATTATAGTACATATACATGATGTAACTTACATATTCTTGGAGTTTTAGGTTGTTTTCAGTTTCTTAAACATAAATACACGACAAAAACAGTAATTTTACAAACAGACAATCTGACATTGATTTAATAATTCAAGTTGTATAATAATTTTATGGATCCATTCAAAGGTTATTTTTCCCATCATCTAGACCATACATTGACCAAGCTGTATTACAGTAAAACAGCATTTCCTTTGATGTTATAGGAGGGTACCCATATAGAAACCAGTTAGAATTATGCTTTACAGTGCTTTTCTTTCAGACTGAAGCCTATATTTATTATAGATACAGAGGTTAACCTTAACAGAAATAGAAGGGGCATTTTTAGGAAAGTACTTCCTGTCTACCATGCCCTGGTATGGCACTGTGGGTCAATGCATCAGACTGCAAAGTTGTCTGAACTGCAAGGTCAGCAGTTCAAGCCCACCAGCCGCTCCTCAGAAACTGCACACAGGGTCACCATGGGTCAGAATCCACTTGACAGCACTTCACAACAACAACAAACCATGCCCTGATGCCTGCACCCAGAATAAAGCAAAAAGGGATCTCAAAGTGAAGGCAGAGGTGAGTGCAGGAGACACAGGGCCAAAGACTCCCAAGAAAACATTAAATAGACAGATCCAGACTTTGCTGCTTCCCTAGTGAGATTGGCTACCAGTCTGGTATTTGGATGGGCATGCATATCTTTTCAAATGCAAATGTCTCAACTCAGGTTCTGGTTCAAGATACCACCTCAAAGTTCTAATGAATCCAATCAAGTGTAGGCCAAAGGCCAGCTTACAAACTTTCCATAATTATAATTCCCAATATTCCTATTACACATTTTACAATAATAAACAGAAGCCAATATCCATAAGGTAATCAAACACATTAACCTTTAAAACACTTAAGTTTCCTCCACCCTGGACTACCCCATTCACATGCATATGGTCTTGGGCCAGTTCTGGGTGGGCCTGCATCTTTTCAAATGCAAATGTCTCAACTCAGGTTCTGGCCCTAGATACCACCTCAGAGTTCTAATGAATCCAATCAAGTATAGGCCAAAGGCCACCTTACAAACTTTCTGTAACCATAAATCCCATCACCCACACCCCCCAAACCCCCACCCCCTGTGTGTTTTTTAAATCCTTCAACATACATCCCAAGGCTGTGGGCTCACCATGAGAATTCCCATTGTGCTTAAGTGTGTGTAGTGTCTTAGGGCCCACTCAGATTCTGTAGCCAGAGTCATGGAACTTTACAGACAGGGCTTGACAAGCTGTGCTTTGGTAACATGCACACTCACATTTAACTAGTCACACAAAGTTTATGGCAGTTCCATCTCCCCATTTTGGGGGGTCCTTGACTGTGTCATCCAGGAGATGCCTAGGAAGGGGATCAGATGCCTTCCACTTCTGTCCATAGGGACAGCCTGACTGGGTTTAACCCATGCCCTGGGGCATACCTGTTCCAGAAGTCTTGGCTGGTTTCTCTGGTTCTACCTTTCTTTTTGAGTCCGGTCAGGAGAGATGGGTGCCTTGGCTGGGTGCCTCCCACTTGGAGGAGGAGGGACCTTCAAATGTGGCTGTGGCACACCATCTCATCCACCAAGGGGAGCTCCCCATTAGTCACTCCCTGACTCCAATCCAGTGGCTCAAGGGGCCAGTGCCATTTGTTTCCCGGTCAGGGAATGAAATGTTACAGCAATTTTGGATTCCTGGTCTCAGAAACCAAGGCCACTCAGAGAGGTGAAGCAGAGTTTCAGATTTTATTAAGCTGGTTGACTCAGAGGAGCTAATTTCTCCAAATTTTGAGCCCCTTGAATGTTTTAAAATTAAGAAAGATGTGCAACAAGGTTATATACTTTCACCATATTTATTCAACCTGTATGCTGAGCAAATAATCTGAGAAGCTGGGTTGTATGAAGAAAAATGTGGCATTAGGATTGGAGGAAGATTCATTAACAACCTGCAAT
>NW_006408677.1:7853256-7872713 GCF_000296735.1 Chrysochloris asiatica | reverse complement strand
AAACTTTGTCTCTCATACTTTAGACATATTGTCAGGAGGGACCAGTCGCTGGAGAATGATATCATGTTTGGTAAGGTGGAGGGTCATAGAAAAAGAGGAAGACCCCCAACGAGATGGATTGGCCAAGTGGCAGCATCGATGGATTCAAGTGTGGCAACAGTGAGGTTGGTCCAGGATCTGGCAGGGTTTCGTTCTGCTGTGCATAAGGTAGCTATGGGTTGGTACTGACTTGATGGCACCTAACAACAACAATAAACTGAGAGGGCTCTTCCTTTGGCACTATATCTGATAATATTCTGGTGTTTGACCATCTTGGCCTCTAAGGAGCATTCTGGCTTCACTTCCTCCAGAACGGATCTATTGGTTCTTTTAGCAGCCCATGGCACTTTCAATATTCTCCTCCAACACCATAATTCAAAGGTATCAATTCTTCTATGGTCTTCCCTATTCATTGTCCAGCTTTCGCATGCACATGAGGTTATTGAAAATACCATGGTACAGGTCAGGCACACCTTTGTCCTCAAGCTGACAGCTTTCTCTTCAACAATTTAAAAAGGTCTTGTGCAGCAGATTTGCCTAATGCAATCATTTGATATCTTGACTGCTGCTTCTGTGAGTGTTGATAGTTGATCCGAGAGGAATGAAGTCCTTGACAACGTCAATCTTTACTCCATTGATAAGAATGTTGTTTATTGGTCCAGTGGTGAGGATTTTTGTTTTCTTTACATTGAGATGTAATCCATTTCTTTGATCTTCATCAATAAATGTTTTAAGTCCTCTTCACTTTCAGCAAGCAAGATTGAATCATCTGCATATTGCAGGTTGTTAATGAGTCTTCCTCCAAACCTGATGCCGCATTTTTCTTCATATAACCCAGTTTCTTGGATTATTTGCTCAGCATACGGGTTGAATAAATATGGTGAAAGAATACAACCTTGTTACACCTTTCTTAATTTTAAAACATTTGGTGGTCCCATGTTCCAGATGCAGATTCCTCAAGAGCACAATTAATTGTTCCAGAATACTCATACTTTGCAATGTTGTCCATAGCTTGTCATAATCTACACAGTCGAAAGACTTTGCATAGTCAATAAAGCACAGGTAAACATCTTTCTGATATTCTCTGCTTTCAGCCAAGATCCATCAGACACCAGAAATGATATCCCTTGTTCACCGGCCTCTTCTGAATCTGGCTTGAACCTCTGGAAGTTCTCTTTCAATGTATGATTGTAGTCGTTTCTGTATTACCTTTAGCAAAACTTTACTCACATGGGATACCAAAGAGATTGTCTGATGATTTCTGCATCCCTTTGGGTCACCTCTCTTTGGAATTGGCACAAATATGGATCTCTTCCAATCAGTCAGCCAGATAGTTGTCTATGAATTTCTTGGCAGATTTGAGTGAGTGCCTCCTGTGCCACCTCACTTTCTTGAAAGATTTCAATTTTGATTCCATAAATTCCTGGTGCCTTGTTCTTTGCCAATTCCTTCAATGCACCTTGGAGTTCCTCCTGCAGTATCATTGGCTCTGGATCATATGCTACCTCTAGAAACAGTTGAACATTAACCATTTCCTTTTTGTACAGTGACTCTGTATTCCTTCCATCTTCTCTTGATGCTTTCTGCATCATTCAATAATTTTCCCAGAGTATCTTTCAATAACAAAAATCGAGGCTTGAATTTTTTCTTCATTTCCCCTAACTTGAGAAATGCTGAGTGCATTCTTCCTTTTTGGTTTTCTGAGTCCAGATCTTTGCACATTTTGTTGTACTATTTGTCTTTATCTTCTAGAACTTATTTTTGAATTTTTTTGTTCAGCTCTTGGACTTCCTCATTTCTTCTATTTGCTTTAACATCTCTGCATTGGAGAGCAAGTTTCAGTGTCTCTTCTGACATCCATTTTGACCTTTTCCTTCTTTCTTGCCTTCTCAATGATTTTTTGCTTTCTTCATGTATGATGTTCTTGATGTCATCCCACAACTCTTCTGGTCTTCAGTCTTTAGTGTTTAATGTATCAAATCTGTTCTTCAGATGATCTCTAAATTCAGGTGGGATATATTCAAGGTCATATTTTGGGTCTCGTGGACTTGTTTTCATTTTCTTCAGCTTCAGTTTGAATTTGCATATGAGTAATTGATGGTCTGTTCCACAGTCTGCCCCTGGCCTTGTTTTCACTGATGATATGAACCTTTTCCATTGTCTCTTTCTGCAGATATAGTCAATTTGATTCCTATGTATTCCATCTGCCAAGGTCCATTTGTATTGTCATCTCTTAGACTGTTTAAAGAAAGTATTTGAAATGAATAAATCATTGGTTTTCCAGAATTCTATCATGCATTCTCCAGCATCATTTCTAACACTAAGGCCATATTTTCCAACTACTGATCCTTCCTCTTTGCTCCCAACCTTTGCATTCCAAATACCAGTAATGATCAATACATCTTGATTGCATGTTTGATCAATTTCAGATTGAAGAAGTTGGTAAAATTCTTCTATTTCATCCTCACTGGCTTTAGTGGTTGGTACGTAAATTTGAAAAATAGTGATATTAACTGAGCTTCCTTGTAGGTGCATGGATATTATCCTATCACAGACAGCGTTGAACATACCAAACTGGATATGTTCTTTTTGACAATGAATGCAACACCATTCCTCTTCAATAGTGATCCTGTATAGGGTTTTCAAGGAGTGATTATTGAGCTGGCACCAGTGACCTTTGATTCAAAATGACAGGAGTCCAGCACATTAACCCACAGTGCTACACATATCACAGACAACATCAAACTTCAAGATAAATCTTGACTTGTTTTTGATGATGAATGTGATGCCATCACTAATGCCAAGGATATCAATCCTTATGCATACCATTTCAGTTTTGACAACTTCAATTTTCCTACATTAATACTTGATACATTCCCTGTTCTGATTATTAATGAATGGTTACACCTGTTTTTCCTCATTTTGAGTTGTGCCCCATTAGAAAATGAAGGTCCTGAAACATTACTTCCTTCACGTCATCAGAGTCAACTCTACTTTGAGGAGAAAGCTCTTCTGTCATATTTTGAGTGCCTTCAAATCTGAGTGACTTATCTTCTGGCACTATATCTAACACTATTCTGGTGCTATTAATCATGTTTCAATATTCAAAATTCTGGTGTGATATGACAGTATGCCCATACTATTTATAATGTTTTCACTAGCTAAACATTAAGAAGTAGTCTGCCTCTCCTTGTTCCTAGTCTGTATTCATCTGGAAGCCACTACCAGATACCCTTCTGGTATTTAAAGTATCAGTGGTTAGCTTCCAGCATCAAAACAACATGCAAGTCACCACAGTATGACAAACTGACAGACTAGTGGTGGTTCAACAACTCTAGTTAGATGCTCTTGTGTCAGTTATGACTCATAGTGGCCTCATGCGCAAGAGAACAACACACTTTCCAGTCCTCCACCAACCTCACAATCATCATGTTTGAGTCCATTGCCACTGCCACTGTGCCAGCCCATCTGGTTGGGGGGTCCCCCTCTTTTTCACTGACCCTCCACTTTAATAAGCTAAAGCTATGTGTGAGAGTGTGATAAGGAACAGGATAATTTTTTAGTTTCAAAGTTTCTTCATACAAAATATTAATTACAAAGGAGGAAATAGGAACTTTGTAGAGGATAAACCTTGCAAAACCCATTTTAATCAAGTGAGCAAAGTGAAAATGATCAGTAATAGGGAAAATTGAAATTATGTGCACTTGATAGAATGCTGTGAGAACACAGAATTACATCTGATGTATTCCTTCTAAGGATGCATAACCTGAATCTCATAATGAGGAAATAGCAGAGAAATTCATATTGAGGTATGTTCTACAACTTAACAGCCCTATAGCTTTAAAAGTGCTAAGGTCATGAAAGTAAATGGAACTCTCAGGAATGTTCAGGTAGGAAGGAAGCTAAAGAGATCTAACAACTAAATGTACTGCATGATTCTTCCTTGAATATTTTTCCATAAAGGCCATTCATTATTAGAACAATTGACAAACCTGATTATTTCTCAGTGGGTGAAAGGTGTATGCAATTTTGCTGTATTGGACTTGATGGCACTTAACAACAACATTCTTGCAACAGACTCCTGGTGTGTTGTAGGATAAGCACTGGACTGTTGCTAATCACAAAGTTGGTAGTTCAAACTCACCTGCCACTCCTTGGAAACCCTATACAGCGTCACTCTGAGTTGGTACTCACTTGACAGCACTTAACTACAACATTTTTTCAATTAATCCATGATGTTGCAGTGTTTAAGCACTTAGCTGCTAACCACAATGTCTATGATTCGTACTCACCAGCTATGCCATAGAAGATGCTTCCCTAAAACTCACACAGCCTTAGAAACCCTAGGGGAATATTATCAGTTGGAACTGACTTGATGGCAATGGGTATTCTTGCTACTTTTATATAAGGTGTAAACAGCTTCAAAATAAAAGTAAAAAAATAAAAATAAACTAAAGACAGTGGTCACAGAACCAATCATGAAGGTTACAAAAAGCTGTCATGAGAGTAACTGGGTGAGAAGAGGATTGTAGGGATAGCTTGATGTAGTCAGAGAGTAGGATGCTTTAATTTATAAACTTAGGGATTTATAGGAGTGGTTGGCTGAAATGGAGTGGAGCTGACGGTCATTGGAGATGAGTAGTAATAAAACTGATCAAGGTGTTTGATGTGTTTTCTATATGGAGTTGTGGGAGAGATAACAACTGAAAGACTAGTACTGAATTCTTGAGAGCATGAGAGGGTGTTAACTGGAATATTGATAGATAATCACTCTAAGAATAGAGAGAATGCTAAAGCTGAGTGGTATGAGACTCATGGTGCCAGATAATTTTTTACAGTAAGGTAGAGGTGAAGCATACTATTGTTGTGTGCTGTCAACTATGACTCATAGAGACACTATGAGCAGAGTATTTTCCAAAGCTGTAATCTATACAGAAGCAGACTCTTTCATCTTTCTCCCATGGAGCAGCTGATGGGTTCAAACAGCTGACTTTTTAGTTACCAGCAGCCACAGTACCCTTTTAGTTATAGGGTACTGGTGTGGCACTATAGATTAAGCACTGAATTGCTAGTAATAAGGTTGGCAGTTCAAACCCACCAGCCACTCCTTAGAAACCCTATACAGTGTTGCTATGTGACAGAGCTGACTCAATGGCATATAACAGCAAAAACAACATAGGGTCCCTATATTCTCAGAAAACCCTATAGAGTCAGAATCAGCTCAGTGGCAGTGGGTTTGTTTTTTTGGAGGGGACATAGGGTCACTCTGAATTGGAATAGACTGATGGCAGTGGGTTTTATAGGGTCACTATATAAATCGAAGTCTTGGTGTGCCATTGTGGGCTAATGCTTCAGACTGCAAAGTCATTTGAACTGCAAGGTCAGTGGTTCAAGCTCACTAAAGGCTTCTTGGAAACCCTACACAGGGTTACTATGTGTTGGAATCAATTCAGTGGCACTTAACAACAATAAGTAGAAATCAACTCTAAGGCAATGGATTAGAAGTGGAAGTGGTGGTGGGAGTGAGGATGTCTTTCATATCTCTTGATCTCAGTCTGATTTCTCTTGAGAGGGTTGAACAGTAGGGTCCTTTGATGTAGAACAGATCGCAGGAAAGAACACACCAGAAGGTAGTCAGCACAGTATAAGATCCAAGAAACATGGGATTTAACAAAGGAAAGAGAAGAAAAGAAGCCCAGAATAATAGTTGTGCAACTAGGCAAGAGAGTAAGTTATCCAGATGTTGAACCAGAGAATGAGGAACTCAAGGAAGAATGTTTCCAGGGGGAAAAAAGAAAAGAAGGAAGCATGGAAAAGAAAAAGAGACAGAAAGAAATACATATAAATATAATTTGTTTAACTCATTTTCTATAATCCCTATAACCCAGTCCTCCCAAACTCTCCAACAGATATTAATATGGCACTTGACCTCAAGGTTGGCTTGAACTGTAAGGTCGGTGGTTCAAACTCACCAACTGCTCTGTGGGAACCCTATATAAGGTCACTATGAGTCAGAACTGACTCTACAGCACTTAACACCACCAACAACAACAACATATAATTTATATATTCTCTAAATTTTGTTTTACCCAATTCCTGTATCCCTACAAACAGATCCTCCCAAACTCCAACAAATAATCTATATTAAAATATCTGTTGGAGAGTTTGGGAGGACCTGTTTATATGGATATAGAAATAAGTAAAACAAAATTAGAGAAGTCTAAACTTTGGGGAAAAAAATTGTAATAGAAAAGATGTGAAATCACTATATATTATTTGGCTTAGAAGTAGATAGTCATAATAATGTAAAGTGCAAGTTACATTTGATTAACTGAAAGAGGGCAAGTGGTCATTATGTTCCATACTAGAAACTCAATAGATAATATATAAAATTGGCATATCAAGGCATAGAAATATGAGTACATTATAGACATAATGAACAAAGAAGCAACTAAATTTTTTTTTTTCATTTATCTTTAAGGAGCAAAATTCAGTAGTGGAGGTCTACAGGATTGTTGTTTTATGTTTTGTAGTATAAAATTATTTCTTTGATAAAAATACTGTTTCAAAAGTTAAGGAGCAGGAAAATGTGGAGGGTAAGATTCCATTAAAATATACATGTATCTTTGTGTGTTTTAAGTTGTGGATGGTTTATATAAGGATAGAAAAAAATGGAAGAATTGATTCCAGATTGATACCCTTTGAGTGAAGAGTAGGAAATCTAGTGGTGCAGTGGTTAAGTGCTTGACTGCTAACCAAAGCATTGGCAATTCAAACACACCAGCTGCTCCATGAGAAAAGGGTATGGCAGTCTGTTTCAGAAAAGATTGTTGTTGTTGTTAAGTGCTGTTGCATGGGTTCCTACTCATAGAAACCCTGTCTAGGGATTCCGAGGAGCAGCTGGTGGGTTTCAGCTGCCAACCTTGTAGTTTGCAGTCCAGTGCTCATCTTATTGTAAAAAATTATGTCACCATGAGGCTCATACTACTCAGTTTTACTATTCTCTCTATTCTAAGAGTGATTATCTATCAATATTCCAGTTAACACCCTCTCATGCTCTCAAGAATTCAGTACTAGTCTTTCAGTTGTCATCTCTCCCACAACTCCTGCCACTATCCTGGGCAATTTCAGCATCCATATAGAAAACACATCAAACACCTTATCTCCAATGAGTAACAAGAGTCTCTGGGAACTTACAGTCTTGGAAATCCTATGAGGCAGGTCTACTCTGTCCTCTGTGTTATAGTTAACTCTATGGCAGTGGCTTTGTTTTTTTTGTTTGGGGGGGACAACTAGAAGCTGGAAGGAGCTATGGATTAACTTTTTGTTTATATATAACACTTTCAGTTTGATACTTTTTCAGGTGTACAATTTAGTTATATTAATTACTTCAATCATGGTAGAAGCACAAATGTTTAAAATTTGTTCAAGTTAAATTTCCCAATTTTTTCTTCTGTTGTTCATTTAAGAAAACATAGCCTAGCCCAACTTCACAAAGGTTTATACCTATGTTTTATTATCATTTTAACATTTGCATTTTGGTGTGTGATTTATTTTGAGGTGTTTTTTTTTTTTTTATTTGATGTGAGGTAGGAGACCGATTTTTTCTTTCTTTATTTGTGTATTATTTGACTCATTACCACAAATCACTACTTTTGTCATTTAAAAAATATATAAAAGGATAAAAAATGGCATTCCTGAATTTTTTTCTGCTTTATTGTAATAAATTTGTACTGACTCTGTGTTTGAAAAAAATTCACTTTGAAAAAGTTCTACTGCCCTTTACTCATAATTGTAGCTCTTCTACTTCATGGTTTCCTTCTGATATAAAACTTGGCAAAAAATTGTCTTCTAAAAAGACCTGGCTCCTTTAAATAGATCACAGTGGGTATGCAGAGTGTTTCACGATCTTGAATAGGAAATGTCACTACACAGCTTTTTTGGCCAAGAGAAGCCCATGGTTGAAGACAGTTTTCCAGGTAGGCTCTTTTTCAACATTGGGGTCACAAAACACAGAGACCTTCCTCCCTGGTCTGGTATTCTCTTCTCAACCCATCTGTTGGTAACTTTATGCTTTATTGACATGTACATCCAAAAGAGTGGAACTTTTGGTCATCTAGTTCTCACAAATCCTAATGTTAATAAATAAATTTGTTGTTAAGTGTTCTCACTCATAGTAACTCTGTATAGGTATTTTGAACTACCGACCTTTTGGTTTTCATTCCAATTCAGATCCTAGTTGATATTTATTGACAATTTAGGATTTGGGAGGTAGTTTCAAAAAGTTTGTGGAAAAAAATCCATTTTCCATGAACTTTTTGAAGACATCTCATTTTAGATACTTTATCCTATTATTCCTTACAATAACATTGTGAGATAAGTAGGACAAGCATTTTCCCCATTTAATAGATGAAGGTACTGAGGCTCAGAGTTTAGAAATTTGTCTGTCATAAAAAAGAAGAGTAGAACAAGACTCAGATCATTTCCAAGCTACTGTGCGATCCATCATTTCTTTCCTTTAGTGAAAACTGAAGCATGGAATGGTTAGTCTTACCATATTCACTCAGGTGCTAAATAAAAAATTTAGATTTTAATTTAAGTATATCAGATTCCAAGATCTATACTCTCATATTCTTTTTTTTCCCCCATTTATTTTCTTTTAAGATTTTATTGTGAATTGAGTGGAAATTTACATGGGAGAAGTTACATGGGAAAAGATCTGTTTTACACACATTGTTTCGTTGCAATGATTATAATCTCTGTGCGTCATCATTCAACAGTATTTGCTTCTATTCTGTCTTTTTTTGGGGTGGTGGGATTTACACAAAAACAATAAGGAGGTCTGATAGCATAGTGGTTAAGAGTCGGGCTGCTAACCTCAAGGTCAGCAGTTTGAAACTACCAGCCGTTCTGTGGGAGAAAGATGAGGCTTTCTGCTCTGGTAAAGATTTACAGCCTCAGAAATCCTATAGAGGGTCACTAAGAGTTGGAACTCATTCCAAGGCATACTACCACCACCATCACCCAAAAACACTCAGGAATATATAATCATTTAAACAACCAAAGGTCACATTCTGAAAGCCTGCCTTCTGGCTGCCAACACACAGCCTTTATCTTTCTATGAGTCTAGAGTCCTCAGTTGCTCCCTCTCTGAATGTCCTCATCTCTGCCTCCAACTCTGGTGTCACTGCTTCTCTGCTTCTCTGCTTCTCTGGATAGGGTCCCACATGCTTATCTCCTTTGATGGTCCTAGAGTCCTCTGTTATTGGACTTTAAGATTAAATACCCCCTCATTTTTGTTACAAAACTTTGACCTTTACAGATGTGACTATTGCGATTAGTCTTGATAATAATTGCTTACTATTGAATCATAAGAATCTTATCTCCATATCTTTTTACCAGACCCAATTCCTGTATCCCTATAAATAGATCCTCCCAAACTCCAACAAATATATATATTTAAATATCTGTTGGAGAGTTTGGGAGGACCTGTTTATATGGATATAAAAATAAGTAAAACAAAATTAGAGAAGTCTAAACTTTGGGGAAAAAAATTGTAATAGAAAAGATGCGAAATCACTATATATTATTTGGCTCAGAAGTAAATAGTCATAATAAAGTAAAGTGCATAATTACATTTGATTAACTGAAAGAGGGCAAGTGGTCATTATGTTCCATACTAGAAACTCAATAGATAATATATAAAATTGGCATACCAAGGCATAGAAATATGAGTAAATTATTATAAATATAGAGATAAAGAACAAAGAAACAACTAAACAATTTTTTCATTTATTTTTAGGGAGCAAAATTCAGTAGTGGAGGTCTACAGGACTGTTGTTTTATGTTTTGTAATATAAAATTATTTCTTTGATAAAAATACTGTTTCAAAAGTTAAGGAGCAGGAAAATGTGGAGGGTAAGATTCCATTAAAATATACATGTATCTTTGTGTGTTTTAAGTTGTGGGTGGTTTATATAAGGATAGGGTTACAGTTCATGCATGCACAGGTTTATTTCAAACGTAAACATGTTTGAACATGTCTCTGTGTTCAGTGGATGGCTGCTGAATTAGACTTGTCATCGTCTTGTTAGGGTGACTTCCAAAAAAATTATACAAAAAGAGGAGGACTTGTGGTTTGTGGACAAGAGCAGCAGAGACAGGCAGGGGAGGATCTGCCGTGAAGGTGCAAAAATAACAGAGAAGGTGCTTTGCTGGAACAGCTCCAGTGCTTTAGATCTAATATAAAGTGGGCGGGGGTGGGGCATCAGTTTTCAGCACCCATCGGTGGAGAAATCTGACTGTGGTGGGAATACATGACAATATCTGAATCGATTGGGACCTTGCCTGTAGGCCCCTCAGCCTGGGCTGAGATCAGAGGGCAGGGCTATAGACAGGCTGATACAGCACTAAAGTCTTGGAGCAGCATCTGGGAAAAGAGGTCTGACAGCTTTTTTCACTTCTCTTTCCTCCTTTCCCCTGCCACACCCACTCTGCCCAGCCCAGGTACCTTTAGGTGGGTGGGAGCACACACCCAAAAGGACCAGAGTTGCACCCATAGGGTACAATTTTAACATGGTACAAAAAGGAAATCCCCGAAATCCCCAGCGGTCCCACAAGCTAATCCTTTGGCTGATTCTTATGACGTCTGACTCTGGGATTTAGCACTAAAGTTGACCTGGGTGGGACCTTTTATTCCTGCCTTACCCAACAAGAGACAGTAGGTCTGGCCATACAGCTAAACTGTATTTGCACCTTGTAAAATCCCAACATAAAAGACAAGAGCCAACACCAACTACTATATACAAGGACACTTCTATTTTGAAAATTACACTGTGTATATGCAGATACCTAACTGACCTTCAGAGATAAAAATAGTGGACAATATTTCTTCCATTTATTTCTCAATAACTATCTGCATACCTCCACAGTGATGACTAGAGGAGGGGCCTGAGCGAGTGGACACCCCCACCCACTGCTGGAGGTTTCTACTGTACACTCACACTGACCTGTACAGCAAAGGCTACTGGACAGTCGGCTATGTTGCTATTTTTGTTTTGTGTGGTGGTTTTTGTCTCTGCTTTTATATTGTTTCTGGTTTTGGAGCTTTTGGTCTCACTTTTTTTTTTCTGGGGGTTAAAACTTTCTCTCCCTACATTACCCAAGAAGTCGCATCAATTGTGGCCAAATAGCTAAGCTAAAAGCATACCCCATAATATCCCACCATCCACACAGGAGCCAATACCAGATGCTAGGCATTATACAGATAGCCAACACTTGCTAAGATAGCTTGCAGATGAGTATTAAGAGATGTGAAAAGGAAACCTATCTTCAGATCACAACTACCAGGAGATACTCAGTAAGATTAACAACACAGCAACATACATTCATTTAATCATTGAAAACACTTCTAACTATTGAAAGTGTACAAGAAAAAAACAACAAATGTCCAAAACCAAAAAAGAGTACTGAGACAAATGAGCAGGAGGAGGACTTAGACTTTTCATTAGAAGAGCAGCCTTTGGATCTGCCAGGGAAGGAATTCAGAAGAATGATATGGAGACAAATCCAAATACTCCACACAGTGATGGATAAAATAAGGAAGAAAACAGGAAAGTGCTACAGGAGCAGTCAAATAAGATAGATATAGCATTGGAAACAATTAAAAACATAAAAAAAGAGGTCCAGAAAATTAATAATAAAATATCAGAAATGGACAATACACTGAAAGCGGAAAGGAGTAGAACTGAAGAGATGGAAGCCAGAATCAGCGAGCTGGAAGACAGATATCTCAATACTGCTAAGATAGAAGAGCAAGCAGAAAAAAGGATAAAAAATATCTGAAGAGAGTCTAAGATTCATGCTGGATAAAATGAAGAGGAATAACTTAAGAATTATTTGCATTCCAGAACAGGAAGAATCACAGAAATCCACAGAAGAGATAGTTGAGGACCTTCTGGAAGAAAATGTCCCTAACTTCTTGAAGTCTGAGAAGATAAGCATTCAAAAAACTGAATGTACCCCAGGAACGATAGACCCCAAAAGAAAATCACCAAGGCATATTATAATGAAGCTCTCCAAAATCAAAGACAAGGAGAGAATCCTAAAGCAGCAGGGAAAAGACAAGTGTTACTTACAAAGGCAAGCAAATCAGATTAAGCTCTGACCTCTGAACAGACCATGCAGGCAAGAAAACAATTGGGAGACATTATATAGAACCCTAAAATAAAAAGAAAAAAATAAATAAATAAAACAAAACAGCCAGTCAAGAATCGTCTACCCAGAAAAACTGTCAAATACGATGGTTCAATCAAAGAATTCCAGGATAAACAGAAGCTAAGAGACTTTGTCAAAGCCAATCCAGCACTTCAAAATATCCTAAAGGGAGTTCAGTGGAATGAAAACCAACAAGAACAGCCAACAACCAGAGATTGACAGACGTGGCACCACCACCCAGAACTCAGTTGACAAATATCAGAGTTCAGAACATAACTAAATTCAATGAATAGAGGACCTGTGAGGCCAAAGATCAAAATAATAACAATGTCAAAGAAGGGAAAAATATAGGAACAGATATCCATGTGTGAGGAGGTCAGGTAGACTTCAAGATACAATAGACTGTCTTAAGTGGAGGAAAAAGATTATGGGGTAACCTCAAAGAAAGTTTGTAATTCACAACATACCATGAGAATAAAGACACAAGTAGAACAAAGAAACATTAAAACTGGAAATAAACTGACAAGAAACAGCACAAAAAACACGAACTCAGCACAAGTATGTATACAGAACAAAGGAATGAACATCACCACAGAAAATTAACATAATGACAGCAATTAATTTCATACCTATCAATAATTGCACTGGATGTCAATGGATTAAATGTATCAGTGAAGAGACAGAGAGTGGCAGAATGGATAAGAAAACAAGACCCTTCAATATACTGCCTGCAAGAGACGCGCCTTACACACAAAGACAAAAACAGACTAAAAGTTAAAGGATGGAAAAAAATATATATCAAGCTAATTGCAATAAAAAAGATGAGCAGGAGTGGCAATGTTAATCTTTGATAAAATAAACTTTGAGGCAAAAACTACCATAAGAGATAAAGGACACTATCTCATGAATAAATTGTCAACTGTGCAAGATGACATAACCATAATAAATATCTACACTCCCAATGAAAGAGCACCAAGATATATAAAGCAAAACCTACTAGAACTGAAGAAAGAAATAGACAAATCTACAATGGGAGATTTTAATACGCCATTTTCAAAAAGGGATAGAACAACCAGAAAGAAACTCAAAAAAATACAGAGGAACTATTCATTACAATCTACCAACTTGACCTCATAGATGTGTACAGAGCATTCAGCCCAACAACAGCACAATACACATTCTTTTCTAGTGCACATAGAATATTCTCTAGAATTGACCATGTGTAGGGTACAAAACATTCCTCCATAAATTTATAAACATCAAAATACTACAAAGCATCTGTTCAGACCACAATGTTGTAAAACTACAAATCAATAATAAGAAGACCAAGGAAACAAAGTCGAATACATGGAAACTGAATAAATCACTGCTGAATATAAATTGGGTAGCAGAAGAAATTAAACGTGAACTCAGAAAATTCCTAGAAACAAATAACAATGAAAACACAACATACCATAACATTTGGGGCATGGTGAAAGTGGTGCTGAGAAGACAATTTATTGAAATGAATGCACACATCCAAAAAGAGGAAAGAGCCAAAACCAACACCTTAAAACAGCATCTCCAACAATTAGAAACAGACCAATAGAAGAAACCTAGAGTTACCAAAAGAAAAGAAATAATAAAGATTAGAGCAGTAGTGAATGAGATAGAAAACAGAAAACAGTATAGAAAGAATCAACAGGACAAGAAGCTGGTTCTATGAAAGGATTAATAAAATTGACAAACCATTGGCAAACCTAATGAAGGAAAAGAGGGAGAAGACACAAATAACACATGGGCGATGTCACAATGGAAACAGAGGAAATCAAAAAGATAATCGAATACTATGAAAAGTTGTACTCCAACAAATTTGAAAACTTAGAAGAGATTGATACATTTTTGGAAAAGCACAACTTACACAGAGTGAAGTAGAAGATTTGAACAGACCCATAACAAAGAAAAAAATTATTAGGTCATCAAAAGACTCCCAACCAAAGGAAGTCCAGGGCCTGATGGCTTCACTGATGAGTTCTACCAAACATTCAGGGAAAAACTGTAACCAATTCTACTAAAATTATTCCAGAATATACAAGAGAATGGTAAAATTCTTATACATTTTATGAAGCAGGAATAACCCTGATATCAAAACTATTGTAGGACATCACTAAGAAAGGAAATTATAGACCAGTATCCCTCAAAAATATAGATGCAAAAATTCTCAACAAAATCCTAGCCAACAAAATCCAACAGCACATCAATAATAATAATTATAATAATAATAATACATCATGATCAAGTGGGATTTATATCAGGGATGCAAGGATGGTACAACTTTAGAAAAATAATCAATGTGATCCATCATATAAATAAGAACAACATGATCATATCAATTGATGCAGAAAAGACATTTGACAAAATCCAATATCCATTCCTGATACAAACACTCAACAAAGTAGGAATTGAAGGGAAATTCCTCAACATAATTAAGACCATATATACAAAACCAACAGCCTACAAATCCTTCCCGTACAAATCCTTTCCCTGTGAGCAGGAACGAGACAACAGTGCCTCTTGTCACCACTCCTATTCAATATTGTGCTGGAAGTCTTACCCAGAGCTATATAGGAAAATTAAAGACATCCAAATTGACAAAGTGGAAGTAAAACTCTATCTGCAGATGATATGATCCTATACATAGAAAAACCCAAAGACTCAGTAAAAAAGCTTCTAGACCTCATTGGAAGATTCCACGTAGTGGCTGCGTATAAGAGCAACATAAAAAATTAGTTGGATTCCTCTATACTAATAATGAGAGCACTGAAGAGAACATTAGGAAAGCAATACCATTTACAATAGCTGCCCTAAGGATGAAATATCTATGAATAAATGTAACCAGAGAAACAAAGGACCTATACAAAGAAAACTACAAAACACTACTACAAGAAACCAAAAAAGACTTATAAAAATGGAAGAATATACCATACTCCTGGATAGAAAGACTTAACATTGTTAAATGTCAATATGGCCCAAAGCAATCTACACATATAATGCAATTCCAATCCAGATTCCAATCACATTCTTAAACGAGATGGAAAAAATAACTACAAACTATATATGGATGACCCAGTATAAGCAAAGCACTGCTTAAAGAAGAATAAAGTTGGAAACCTCTCAGTCCCTGCTTTCAAAATTTGTTACATGGCTACAGTGGTCAAAACAGCTTGGTACTGGTACAGGTGCAGTAGATCAATGGAACAGAACAGAGAATCCAGAAATTAACCCATTCACATATAGCCAACTGGTTTTTGACAAAGGGCCTAAGTATGTTACATGGGGAAGAGATAATGTCTTCAGCAGATGGTGGTGGTAGAACTGGAAAGTGATATGCCAAAAATTGAAACAAGACCTTTACCTCACACCCTATACAAAAACCAACTCAGCATGGATTAAAGACCTAAAAGTGAATCCCAAAATTATGAAGGCCATCAATGAAAAAATAAGGACATATTTTAGGGCTCTAATACAGGTACACACACACTAAAAAACATTGTAAAAATTACACAAGCAAAAGTAGACAAAATAGATAATTGGGACATACTAAAAATTAAAAAAAAACCTTATGTACATCAAAAGATTTCACCAAAAGATTAAAAAGGAAGCCCACAGAATGGGGGAAAAAATCTTTTTCAACAACTCATTAGACAAGGCATTGATTTCTAATATATAAAGGAAACTATAACACGACTACCCACCACACATCTGCCAGTTTGTCATACTGTGGTGGCTTGTGAGTTGCTGTGATTCTGGAAGCTATGCCACCGGTATTTTAAATACCAGCAGGGTCACTCATGGTGGACAGGTTTCAGATGAGCTTCCCAACAAAGACAGATTATGAAGAAGGAGTGATAAACTACTTCTGAATATTGTCAGATATAGTGCCAGAAAATGAGCCCCTCAGGTTGGAAGGCACTCAAAATGAGACTGGGGAAGAACTACTTCCTCAGAGTAGAGTTGACCATTATGATGCGAATGGAGTAAAGTCCATGGGAGAAAAGCCCGTGGGACCTTCACTTGCTAATGGGGCAAAACTCAAAATGAAGAGCAACAGCTATAAACATCCATTGAAAATTGGAACATGGAAAGTACAATGTATGAATCTGGGAAAATTGAAAGTTGTTAAAAATGAAATGGAACACAGAAACATCAATGTCTTATGCATTAATGAACTGAAATGAACTGACATGGTATTGGCCATTTTGAATCTGATGACCACATGGTTTCCAATGCCGGGAAAAAAATCACATAATGGCAGCAATTAATCCACACCTATCTATAATTACACTGATTATAAATTGATTTAATGCACCAGTTAAGAGACAGAGGGTGGCAGAATGGATAAGAAAACATGATCTTTCAATATGCTGTCTGCAAGAGACACATCTCACACACAGAGACAAAACCATATTAAAAGTCAAAGGATGGGGAAAAAATATACCAAGCTAATTGCAATAAAAAACGAACAGGAGTGGCAGTACTAATCTCTGATAAAATAAACTTTAAGGCAAAACCCAGCACAATAGATAAAGATTGATATTATGTCATGATTAAAGGGACAATTAAATAAGATTAAATAACCATAATAAATATCTATGCTCCCAATGAAAGAGCTCCAAAATATATAAAGCAAACTAATAGATTTGAAGGAAGAAATAAATGAATCTACATTAATAGTGCATGATTTTAATACACCACATTCAAAAATGGGTAGAACAACCAGAAAGAAACTTGACAAAGACACAGAAGAACTAAATAACACAATCAGCCAACTGGACCTCATAGATGTTTACAGAGCATTCATTCCAACAACAGCACAATACACATTCTCCAGAATAGATCATGTGTTAGGGCACAAAACAAATCTCTATAAATTTACAAATATCAAAATACTAAGCATCTTCTCAGACAATAATGCTATCAAATTACTAATCAACAATGGGAAGACCAAGAAAATAAAGTCAGATACATGGAAACTGAATAAGACCCTGATGGAACAGCTGGTGAAAGATGAGGCTTTCTGTTCTCGTAAAGATTTACAGCCTCAGAAACCCTGTACAGGGTCGCTATGAGTCGGAACCAACTCCACGGCACATAACCACCACCACCAAACGTGACTTGGTAGTAGAAGAAATTAAACATGAATTCACAAAGCTGGTTTTTTGAAAGGACTAACAAAATTGACAGACCACTGACAAACCTAACAAAAGAAAAGAGGAAGAAGACACAAATAACATGCATTAGAAACCATATGGGCAATGTCACAGTGGAGCCAAAGAAAATCCAAAGGATAATAACAGAATACTGTAAAAAGTTGTACTCCAACAAATTTGAAAAGTTAGAAGAGATAAGATACATTATAACAAAAAGAAAACACCTACTTAAACTTATACACAGTGAAGTAGAAAACCTGAACAGACCCATAACAAAAGAAGAAATTGATCAGGTCATCAAAAAACTCCCAACCAAAAGAAGACCAGGCCCAGATGGCTTCATTGGTGAGTTCTACCAAATATTCAGGGAATAACTGTCACCAATTCTACTCAAATTATTCCAGAATATAGAGGAGGAAGGAAAACTTCCTAATACATTTTATGAAGCAAGCAAAACCCTCATACCAAAACCAAGGAAGGACATCACTAAGAAAGAAAATTATATACCAATATCCCTAATGAATATAGATGTAAAAATTCTCAACAAAATCCTAGCCAACAGAATCCAGAAGCACATCAAAAAGATAATACATCATGATCAAGTGGGATTCATATCAGGGATGCAAGGATGGTCCAACATTAGAAAAATGATCAACATAATCCACTTATAAATAAGAACCACATGATCATATCAACTGATGCAGAAAATGCATTTGACAAAATCCAATATCCATTCCTGATAAAAACATTCAACAAAGTAGGAATTGAATGGAAATTCCTCAACATAATTAAGAGCATATATACAAAACCAACAGCCTGCATTACACTCTTAATGGAGAGAAACTGAAAGCCTTCCCTCTGTGAACATGAAGCAGACAAGGTTGCCCTTTGTCACCACTCCTGTTCAATATTGTGCTGGAAGCCTTTGCAAGAGTAGTATGGCAAGATAGGGATATTAAAGGCATCCAAATTGGCCAAAAGGAAGTAAAACTCTATTTGCAGACAATATGCTAAATATAGAAAACTCCAAAGACTCAGTAAAAAAGCTACTAGACCTCATTGGAAGATTCAGCAAAGTGACAGGATATAAGATCAACATACAAAAATCAGTTGGATTCCTCTAAACCAAAAACAACAGCTCTGAAAAGGACATTAGGAAAGCAATACCATTTACAGTAGTCACCCAAAGGATGAAATATCTAGGAATAAATGTAACCAGAGAAACAAAGGACTTATACAAAGAAAACTACAAAACGCCACTACAAGAAATCAAAAGGGATCTACAAAAATGGAAGAATGTACCATGCCCCTGGACAGGAAGACATAACATTGTGAAAATGTCAGTACTACCCAAAGCAATTTACACATATAATGCAATCCCAAACCAGATTCCAATGACGTTCTTCAAAGAGATGGAAAAAACAATTCTAAATTTTATATGCAAAGGAAAATGACCAAGGATAAAGAAAGCACTGTTTAAGAAGAAGAAGAAGGTTGGAAATATCTCACTCCCCAAATTCAATTTTTTTACATGGCTGCAGTGGTCAAAACAGCCTGGTCCTGGTACAATGAAAGATACATTGATCAATGGAATGGAATCGAGAATCCAGAAATTAACCCATCTACATACAGCCAACTGATTCTTGACAAAGTACCTAAATATGTTGCATGGGGGAGGTGATAGTCTCTTAAACAGGTGGTGCAGGAAGAACTGGAAAGCGATATGCAAATGACTGAAACAAGACCTTCACCTTACGCCTTATAGAAAAATGAACTCAACATGGATTAAAGACCATGTGAATTCCAGAGTTACGAAGGCCATCAATTAAAAAATAGGGAGAAATGTGAGAACAGTATTCAGGAAATACAGAGACTGCCAAACATTTTGAAAACTACACAAACAAAAGTAAACTAAATAGATGAATGTTGTTGTTGTTGTTGTTAAGTGCCATCGAGTCGGGTCCGACCCATAGCGACCCTGTACAGGGTTTCCGAGGGTGTAAATCTTTACGG
>NW_006408677.1:7846240-7851991 GCF_000296735.1 Chrysochloris asiatica | reverse complement strand
ATGTTAAGATGCTTGGCTGTCTTTTGAATCTTGGTTTCCCTGGCATACCATTATAAAATAGACACTTGAGGGGGGAGAGAAAGGAATAGCTAGAAAAATCACCATAGAAAGCTTGTAAGACCATCTTCTGCCTATAACTGATTGGAATACCTAAAATGGGACTACAACATGACCAGTGAAGGAGACTTACTGCAGTGCCTCTGCATTATATAAGACCATAGGTGGAATCCTGAACCACATCCAGAATCTTCTGAGGTGGGAAATTTCCACTTAAAGGACAAGCAGTCCAGCCTGGAGAGGCTAAAAGAACAGAAGATGCTTCTTGAAAGAAAGACTGACAGGAAAAATACAAAACAATATAGGCTGTCCAACTGATTACTACAAGAACAAGCAAGTTGCTCGCCCAGGAGATATCAAGTCAAGTGGTCCTCTCAGGGCAAACCCACTTCCAAGACTAAGACTCAATGCGAGTATATGCTCTGGTTGGCGACCACGTTCATCACCTATAGGGGAAGTGAGGGAAAAACAGAAATGAAGCTGTGATCTAAGCCCTACAGTGTTCAATAGACTCCTGTGACCCCGGGTGACGACCTGGTTGGCCAGCAGTGTGGCAAGACTTGGGGACTCTTTGGCCCAGAGTCAGTGGCATAGCCACAGAGGACTAGAGTGGAGAGTGAACTGTCCAGCTGATAAGAAAATAAGGTACATGCATAAGAACACCCACAATTGCAGATAATGCCCACTTGATCTGGCTTTATCTGGATAATCAGAGCTCTACTTGAAGAAGAAAGAAGTGGAAAAAAAAAGAGTAATTTGATTAATTTGATCTATACCTATGGATGCAATAGCTCAAAAAGGGGAACAAATCTTTACAGCGAGGATCATTCCCACCCCCTCCGTACACAGAGTAGACAGGGATGGGCAAGTTGGACATTGGCTCCCCCAAAGTGACTGGCTTACAGCTTTCAGATGGGAGCCTAGATCTAGAGTGCACGGAGGAAGGTAGAATCTCCCCTGAGTTGTATCCAATCTGTCTGAGTGGGGCTGATGAAAGGAGGTGTGGATAGGTCTCTTGTGATACAATAGATATAATTGTTATTAGGACTCATTGTGAGGGTGAATAATTGTTATTAGGACTGATTGTGAGGGTTGGAAATGAGAAGGTAGACGTTTTGGTGCAAAAGGAGGTGAGTGATTGACTTTGCATTCTAGGAGTGGAGATCCCCTGGGACCATCAAGGGAGAAGAGCGGAGAGCAGGACCCTACCCAGAGAAGCAGTGATGCCAGAAATGGAGGCAGAGATGATGACTGGAGAGATGGAGGGACTGGGGACTTTAGACCCAGAGAGGGAGAGGGGCTGTGTGCTGAGGACCAGGGAGCAGGCTTGCAGGGTATACCCTTTGGTTGGATGATGATGCATGGAGGGGATTGTAACTATGGCAATGAAAGGATATATGATAGTATGAATATAAAGCTAATGTTCTCCCATGTAAACTTTCACAATAAAACATTAAAACAAAGAAAGCTGTTATATATATATATTTAAACAAAGCAATAAGATTACTTGTTGCCTACTAAAAGCCCTTTGTTTAATTCCCCATTGTTGTTGTTAAGCACCGTGGAGTCGATTCAGAACCATAACGACCCTTTATATGGTTTCCGAGGAGCATCTGGTAAGCTTGAACTACTGACCTTGCAGTTAAAATGGCTTTGTGGTCTGGCACATTAACCCACAGAGCCACACCAGGACTCCAAAAGTAGACAAAACATTTCTTGGTCTGATAATTTTACTTTTATGTGGCCTGAGGTACCTTATTGATTAAGCTACAATCTGGAGAACTAAATATATGTAGACAAGTATATGGCTCAAAATTGTAAATGAATGGACCTTTCTTGTTGACATCATAAGGTATGTGGGCCTGAAATACAATTGTAGTATTCTTTGCAGGATCATGCATTTTACTTGTATTATTGTTCGTTGTTAAGTATTGTTGAGTTGGTTCTGACCCAGAGCAAATCTATACAGGGTTTTCTGAGGAGTTACTGGTGAACTTTAACCACCAACCTTGCAGTTCAAACCAACTTTGCACTCCAGAGTATTAACCCACAGCGCCACACCAGGATGTCTATAAAATGAATGAATGTTCAAATGTAAAAGCTGTGCCAGAAGAGGGATACAGGAAATGACATCATGGGTGAAGCATTATAGTGAACACCTGCAAAGTGAGAGCCCAGAGAAGGCTGGGGTAATAATCAAATGAACAAGTAGCCAGGGCAATCTTCCACTGTGAAAGTTATGGTGAAGTTTAACTGATACATCAATCCTGAATATGGTTGTAGTTGTTATTGTTTTTAGGTGTCCTTGAGGTAGTTCAGTTTCATAGCCAGTCTATGTGTAACAAAATGAAACATGCCCATCCTGGGGCATCATCATAGTCATTGCTATGTTTGAACACATTGATGCAGCTACTGTGTCAATCCATCTCATTGAAGGTCCTCCTTTTTTTCACTGGCTTTCTGTCTTATTTTTCCCTCCTGATAACCTGTTGAAGTACCTAAGGCAAATCTTGCCATTCTCACTTGTAATGCCATTCTGGCTATACTTCTTCTAGGACAGATTTGTTCTGTCTTCTGGTAATTCATGGTATAGTAAATAATCTTTGCCAGTGCCATAATTCAAATGAGTACAGTTTTTTCTTTTAAATTTTCCTTATTCATTGTTCAGGTTTTGCATGCATATAAGGCAACTGAAAACATCATGGCTTGGATCAGATGCACCTTAGTCTTCAAAGACCTATTTAATTTTTACCATTTACTGAATGTCTTTTGAGAAGATTTGCCCAATGTTTTCACTAATGTTTCTATGAGTGCTAATTGTGGATCCAAGTAAAACGAAGTCCCTAACAGCTTTAATCTTTTCTCTATTGATCATAATGTTGCCTACTGGCAAAGTAGTGAGAATTTTTGTTTCCTTTATATTGAGTTGTAATTCATACTAAAGGCTGAATTCTTTGACCTTCATCAATAGGTGTTTCAAATCCTCTTCACTTTGAGCAGCCAAGGTTGTGTCATCAGCATATTACACATTGTTAATGAGTCTTCCTCCAATCCTGATACCATGTCTTTCTTCGTATAATCTAGCTTCTTTTATTATTTGCTCAGCACACTGATTGAGTAAGTGTGTTGAAAGGATGCAATCCTGACCCACACCTATACTGATTTTTTAAAAAATGTTTTATTGTGAATTATATGATACTTTACATGGGAGAACATTAGTTTTACATTCATTCTATAGTATATCATTTCATTGCCATGGTTCCAATACCCTCCATGCATCATCTACCAATCAAAGGGTATACCCTGCAAGCCTGCCCCCTATACTACCCTGCCCACTCCCCAGTCTTCAGCACACAGTCGCTCTCCCTCTCTGGATCTAAAGTCCCAGCTGCTCCATTGCTCCATGTCATCTTCTCTGCCTCCATCTCAGGCATCTTTGCTTCTCTGGATAGGCTCCCGCTCTGGGCTCTTCTCCGTTGGTGGTCCTAGGGACCTCAGATCCTAGACTGGAAAGTTAACCACACCCTTCCTTGCTATAAAACTTCTACCTTTACATTTCCAACCCTCACAATCAGTCCTGATAACAATTATTCACTATTGTATCACAAGAGACCCATCTGCATTTCTTTCATCAGCTCTGTCTAGACAGATTGGATACTACTCACTGGAGATTCTGCCTTCCTCCATGCCCCCTGGCTCTAGGTTCCCTCTTGAAAGCTTGTAAGCTAGTCATTTCTTGCCTTTGTAGCCTCCCCTGCCCCCAATTTGGGTAACCAATGTCCAAGATGTCCATCCCTGTCTACTCTGTGTGTGGAGGGGGTGGACTGATTCTTGCTGTAAGGATTTGTTCCCTCTTTTGAGTTACTGCATCCGTAGGTCAAGTTCATCAAATTATAGATTACTCTTTTTTTTTTTTTTCTCTCTTCTTTCTTCTTCTGGTTGAGCTCTGGTCATCCAGTCATTGAAGTCAGGTCAAGTGTGGGTGTTTTTGTGCATATGCCCTCTCTTTTTATCAGCTGCACGAATCACTCTCCACATTGTAGGGCTTAGCTCGCCACTTCATTGCTGTTTTTCCCTCACTTCCCCTTGTTGGTGACGAGCGTGGTCACCAATCAGAGCGTGTATTCTGATTGAGTCTTATTCTTGGAAGGGGGTTTGCACTGAGGGGACCTGACCACTTGCCTTGATGTTTCCTGGGCAAGCAACTTGTTTGTTCATATAGTAACAGTCCATCTGCCTCTACTGTTTTGTATTTTTCCTGTAGATCTTTCTTTCAAGAAGTATCTTCTGTTTTTGTAGCAGCTCCAGGATGGTTTGCTTGCCCTTTCAAGTAGAAATTTCCCATCTCTGGAGATCTTATGTATTGCAGAGGCTCCACAGGAAGCCTCCTTCACTGGGCACGTTGTAGCCCCATTTTAGGTATTCCAATCAGTTATAGGCAGAAGACCGACTTACAAGCTTTCTATGGTGATGTTTCTGGCTATTCCTTTCTCTCCTCCTCCAGTGTCTATTTTATAATATTATGCAAGGAAAATCAAGATTCAAAAGACAGCCAAGCATCTTAACATTATTCCCCCCTTTTCCCCATTCCAACCATGTCTAAATCTCTGTATCCCAGAGCCCTGTAGTTCCAAGGATGTGCATACATCATTCTTTATCTCTGTCCCACTTAGCCAATTCAAACATGCCTAATTGTTCTTCCCTCTGCTTTGTTCTTCTATTTGCCTTTACCTTCTTGTATATTGCCCCCCTCCCCAGCACCCAAACTCTTCTGTGTCTAATCCCTGCTCCACCTTCCCCTCCCTCCACTCACCCACCCTCCACATTCCAGCAATCAACAAGGAATTATCCCCAACCCCCTTTAGTATGGATTCTTTTTCTTAGTCTTTTACAGTAGTGGTCCTATGCAGTATTTCTCTTTGTGTGACTAATTTCACTCAACATAATGTCCTCAAGGTTCATCCATGTTATGTGGTGGCTTGCCGCTTCCTTGTTATTCTTCAAGGTAGCATAATATTCCATTGTGTATGGACCACAGTTTGTTTATCCATTCTTCAGTTGATGGGCACTTTGGCTGTCTCCATCTTTTTGGTATTGTAAATAGTGCTGCTATGAACATTAGTGTGCATATATTTTCTCGTGTTGTGGCTTGTTTCTCTTGTGGGTAAATACCAAGTAGAGGAATTGCTGGATCACAAGGTGTTTCTATTTTCAAACTTCTGAGGAAATGCCATATTGCTTTCCAGAGAGGGTAGACCATTTTGCAGTCCCACCAGCAATGCAGGAGTGTCCCAGTCTCTCCACATCCCTGCCAGCATTTATTATCCTCTACATTTCTCATCTTTGCTGTTATTGTTGGTGTGAGATGATATCTCATTGTCTTTTTGATTTGCATCTCTCTAATGGTTAGTGATCATGAACATTTCTTCATATGTTTGTTGGTTGCCCGGATCTCTTCCATGGTGAAGTGTCTGTTCATGTCCTGTGCCCAATTTTTAATTGGGTTATTTGTCTTTTTCCTGTAGAGGTGTTGTAGTTTCCTGTATATTTCAGAAATGAGTCCCTTGTCTGATGTGTCATTGCAAAAGATTTTTTCTAATTCTGTGGGTTCCCTTTTTACTCTTCTGATGAAGTCTTTTGATGCACATAAGTTTTTAATTTTTAGTATGTCCCACTCATCTATTTTATCTATTT
>NW_006408677.1:7820247-7844667 GCF_000296735.1 Chrysochloris asiatica | reverse complement strand
CTTCCCTGAATGTTTGGTACAATTCACCAGTGAAGCCTTCTGGGCTTGGATTTTTTTTTGGTTGGGAGTCTTTTGATGACCTGATCAATTTCTTCTTTTGTTATGGGTCTGTTCAGGTTTTCTGCTTCACTGTGTGTAAGTTTATATAGGTTGTGTTTATATAAAAATGTGTCCATCTCTTCTGGGTTTTCAAATTTGTTGGAGTACAACTCTTCATAGTATTCTGTTATTATCCTTCTGATTTCCTTTGGTTCCGTTGTGACATCACCCATGTGGTTTCTAATGCGTGTTATTTTTGTCTTCTCCCTCTTTTCTTTTGTTAGGTTTGCCAATGGTCTGTCGTTTTTGTTAATTCTTTCAAAGAACCAGCTTCTTGTCCTGTTGATTGTTTCAATGGTTTTTCTGTTTTCTATCTCATTTTTATCTGCTCTAATCTTTATTATTTCTTTTCTTTGGTGGCTGTGTGTTCCCTCTGTTAGTCTGTTTCTAATTGTTGTAGATGCTGTGTTAATGTGTTAATCTTGGTTCTTTCTTCTTTTTGGATGTGTGCCTTTATTGCAATAAATTGTCCTCTCAGCACCATTTTCGCTGTGTCTCATCGATTTTGCTATGTTGTGTTTTCGCTCTCTTTTATTTCTAAAAACTTTGTGAATTCACGTTTAATTTCTTCTACTACCCAGTCAATTTTCAGCAGGGTGTTATTCAGTTTCCATGTATTTGACTTGATTTCCTTGGTCTTCCTATTGTTGATTTCTAATTTGATAGCATTGTGGTCTGAGATGATGCTTTGTAGTATTTTGATATTTGTAAATTTATGGAGATTTCTTTTGTGGCCTAAAACATGGTCTATTCTGGAGAATGTTCCATGTGCACTAGAAAATAATGTGTATTGTGCAGTTGTTGGGTTGAATGCTCTGTTCCCATCTATGAGGTCCAGTTGGCTGATTGTATTTTTTAGTTCTTCTGTGTCTTCATCAAATTTCTTTCTGGTTGTTCTATCCATTTTTGAAAGCGGTGTATTAAAATCACCCACTATTATTGTAGATTTATCTATTTCTTTTTTCAAATCTATTGGAATTTGTTTTATATATTTTGGAGCTCTTTCATTGGGAGCATGGATATTTATTATGGTTATTTCATCTTGTTCAATTGTCCCTTTAATCGTGAGAGAATGTCCATCATTATCTATTATGCTGTTTTTTGTTATCAGAGATTAGTACTGCCATTCCTGTTCGCCTTTCATTGCAATTAGCTTGGTATATTCTTTTCTATCCTTTGACTTTTAATCTGTTTTTGTCTCTGTTTGTGATATGTGTCTCTTGCAGACAGCATATTGAAGGATCTTGTTTTCTTATCCATTCTGCCACCCTCCGTCTCTTAACAGATGCATTTAATCCATTTACATTCACTGTAATTACCGACAGGTATTGATTAATTGCTGCCATTATGTTTTTTTGTTTTGTTTCTTTGTATGTCTTCCTTTGTTGAGTTCATGATTTTTGTGTTCTGTCTTGTGAGTTTCCTCATAGTTTTAATGTTTTCATATTCTCCTTGGATTTTCATTCTCATGGTATGTTGTGAAGTGTTAATTTTCTTTGAGGTAGCCTTATAGTTTTCTCTCCATTTAGTTCTGTCTATTTTATCCTGTAATCGACCTGACCTTCTCACTATCTGGATCTCTGTTCCTACGTGTTTACCTTATTTTACATTGTACTTGTTTTGATCATAGACTAACTTTCCAGATTCTCTGATTTTGTTCTTACAGTTTTGTTCTGTTAACAACTCTTCTTTCTGTTGACTTAATTCAGGGAGGTGCTTCCATATATGTCAATCTTTGGTTGTTGTCTGTTCTTGTTGGTTCTCAGTCCACACAACTCCCTTTAGGATGTTTTGTAGCGCAGGGTTTTCTGTTTTTCCTGGAATGTTTTGATTATAACATCATATTTGATTGATAGCTTTGCTGGATAAAGGATTCTTGGTTGGCAATTTTTTTCTTTCAGGGTTTTATATATGTCTCCCCATTGCCTTCTTGCTTGCACGGTTTCTGCTGAGAGATCTGAGATTATCTGACTTGCTTGCCTTTGTATGTGACACTTCTGTTTTCCCTGGCTGCTTATAGAAGTGTCTCCTTATCTTTGAGTTTAGAGAGCTTGATTTAGATATGTCTTGGTGATTTTCTCTTGGGGTTTACCCTTCCTGGAGTTCGTTGAGGTTCTTGAATGTTTATCTTTTCACTTTTCAGGAAGTTAGAGAAATTTTCTTCCAGCAGTTCTTCAACTATTTCCTCTGTGGACTTGTGTGATTCTTCTTGTTCTGGAATGCCGATAATTCTTAAGTTATTCCTCTTCATGTTGTCCAACATGAATTTTAGACCTTCCTCTGAAATTTTTATCCTTTTTTGTGTTTGTGCTTCTATCTTAGTGGTATTGAGAGATTTGTCTTCTAGCTCACTGGTTCTACCTTCCATCTCATTTATTCTACTCCTCTGCCCTTTTATAATGTTCTCTATTTCTGTTATTTAGTTATTGATCATTTGTATCTCTTACTTTAGGTTTTCAATTTTTTCCAATGCTGTATCTATCTTATTTGATTGTTCCTGTCGCGCTTTCCTGACTTCTTTATTATTCTCAACTCCATTGTAAAGTGTTTGGAAACATTTTATAATCAGTTTTCTGAATTCTTTCTCAAGCATTTCCAGGGCCTGCCCTTCTTACAGAATGGAGTCCAGGTCTACTTCTAGGTCATTTGTCTCAGACATTTTATCTTTTTTCTGGACATGTGCTGGTATGGTCATCTGCTTTTGCTGCTTGGGCATGCTTAATGTTTATCTGTGGCATTAATACTTAATTCAGTGTGTGTTTTGGTAATTTTTTATGCTTTATGATTGTTTCCAGAAGATGTGATCAGGATGTAAGCCTCCCTTTTTCTCTCTTCTTATTGCTTAACTGAGAGTAACTTTCACAGGTGTTGTGTGTTTCCCTGGTATATGGCAGCTGGTATTGGTTCTTGCCTGAGTTTTGGTGTTTTATAGAGTGTGATTGTAGCTTGGCTATATGGCAGCAGTTGCTAACTTTTCTTGTGTAATATAGGGAGACAAAGAGTCCTCCAAAGTCAGAAGGGTGGGTATATAACAGCAAAACAACACCAATGGGGGGAAAAAATGAGAGTTAGAAAAATGCAGCACCAACAAAAACAAGAGTGAATACTGCAGTCTGTAATCAAAGAAAGAGGAGAGGAGGGAGAGAAGAAAAAGAAGGGAAAAAATCTGTAGTTTAATTTGAGTATGGCTTTAATGTCCTACGTTCCTGTCTTCAAAGCTACCTGAGAGAATCCAAGTTGCCATTGTTGGTTGTTATGCTAAACCTCAGGCTCCAATCCAACCTTTGGCTTTCTTTCTCTCCCTTCAGCCTCCTCCTATTCTTTCCTGTGATAAAAAAAAACAGAACAAAAAGGAAACAGGTATTAAAAGTTCAGGACCTCTGCTTGGGCTGAGGTTCTGTGCGTGGCAGAAGAACCCACCAGCGTTGAGGGTGGGGGGTGGCCACTCAGCTCAGTCTCTCCCTCTATGCACCAGAATGGAGGTGGGCAAACAGTGAGCACGCAAATTACCAGATACCAAAAAAAAAAAAAAAAAAAAAAAAAAAAAAAAAATCAGAGCAAAGAAAAACTGACAAAGTATATTGTCCACCTTTGTCCCAGAGTTCCCACAGCATTTTTTCATGGTGTTTCTGCTCCCCCTGTTTCATGTTTATACTTGGTCTTGCCCAGGATGTCAGCTTGGACCTCTGAGCCCAGCCCGGCAGATTCAAAAGTACACGATTTTTTACTTCAGCTCCAAACTCCACAAGCTATAAGCCTTCAAACCTTTAAAATATTCCTATCTCTGTGGTTCCGAGTTTTGGAGCTCTGTCCTGGATCTGCTTTGCCTGTTATTCTGTGTTATTGCTGGCAGTGACCTTCACTGCATCTCCACCCTAGCCACCATCACCTTTATTGATTTTAAGCCATTTACTATCCCCTTGTTCTGTTCTGTGTACATGTTTCATGAGCACAATTAAGTGTTCTTGAATTCTCATTTTTTGCAAAGTTGAAATGGTTAGAAGTGATAGCACTCCCCTACTCTTTAGTGTTTTTGGTCTTATGTACTGTAGGATATAATCAGAACTGTAGCAGGAGAGTTGTTGTTGTTACATGCCCTTGAGTCAGTTCCGACTCATAGTGACCCTGTAGGGTTTCTGAGGAGGGCTGTTGGATTTGTTCCACCACCTTGTGATTCAAATTGGTCCAGTGCTTATCCTACAGTACCACTTCAGGTAATTTGGGAGATGAGTTAGGAGTCCTGAACATTAGAGAGGAGCCCTGGTGGTATAGTGGGCTATATGTTGGGTTGCTAACTACAAGGTCTGTAGTTCGAATCTACCAGCTGTTCCTCAGGAGAAAGAAGTGGCTTTCTGATCCCATAAAGAGTCATAGCCTATATAAAGTCACTATGACTTGGAATCAACTTAATGGCAGTGGATTTAGTTTGTTTGGTTTTGTAGATCAGAGAAGGATCTCTGATGGCACGGTGGTTAAATGGTGGTTTTGACTAAAAGATTGGTATATCAAACCTACCAGCAGTTCCATGGTAGATTTGTTATTGTTGTTAAGTGCTATCGAGTCATTTATGACACATAGCAACCCTATACAGGGCTTCCAAAGAGCAACTGGTGGATTTGAATTGCTAAGTTTGAGGTTCAAAGTCCAGTGCTTTTCCTACAGTGCCGTACTAGGAGTCCAACCCTGTGGAGGAGTCGTCCTCTTTTCTGTAGGGTTGCTATGAGTCAGAATTGACTGGCTGTCAATGAGGTACATCAAAGAGAGTTTGTAAATGGGGGGTGGGGGAGAGATCATGATTTTAATAGTGCTGAAAGCAGTACAGAATGAACCCTAGTTAGCAAAAAGTTGTTAAAATAGATATTGACATCCATAACTTTTCTCTCTTGCTGCTTTTGTGCTTTCCTCAGCCCTCTAGTTGATAGTTCTGTCTTTAAATTGCCCATTTTTCCTCTACTCTGCCATAGTTTTTTTTTTTAAATTATTTAATTTTGCTGTTGTTGAAAATATGCAAAACACATAATAGTTCAACAATTTCTTCAGGTATAATTCAGAGACAATAATTACATTGTTCAAGTTGTGTGTTCTCACTCCACTTTTCCAAACTGTTCCTCCCTATCAACTCACTACCTCCTAAGTTTCCAATTTAACTTTTCAAGTTGTTGTCCATTTGATTCCATATAGATAATTCTTTGAAAGAGTGCAAAGCACAAGCCGTGCTCTAAGTTTTAACAAGAAGTTTATCAGGTCTGAATTTTAAGAAATGTTGACATTTGTCCTGGTGTGGCATTGTAGGGCAAACACTGGACTGCAAGTCTGTTTGAACTTTCAGATTGGTGGTTCAAATTTACCAGTTGCTACTTGGAAACCCTATATAGGGTCGCTATAGGTCAGGACCGACTTGGAAGCACTTAATAACAACAATGCTTCTTTCCAGTTCTTATAAATTTTCTTCTAATCTAAATTGTTGTTATCAGTACCAGTTGCTGTCAAATTGGTTCTGACTCATGAGCTCATAGGTACCCCATGAATATTAGAATGAATTGTGGTCCATAGAGTTTTTAATGGCTGTTTTTTTTTTTTTTTTACAAGTGCAATGTCAGGTCTTTCTTGTGTGGCACTTCTGGATAGAGTTGAACTGCCAGTCTTTCAGTTAGCAGCTTAGTACAATAACTGATTCCAACATTTAGCGAACATGTATAGGGTTTCTAAGGAACCACTGGTGGGTTTGAACCACTGACCTTACAGTTAGTAGTCAAGTACTTATCCTAAAGCATTTTATGTCCTGCTGTAGCCAGGACATAAACAACTTATCTGAACACTCACAATAATTTGCTCTGGGCTGGAAAGTCAAACATCTTTGTTATCATATATGCATTATTATATAATACTTTAATATGACCAAAAGCATTTAATTGTTTGGGAGGACCTTCCACTTCTCTTGCTTTGGGAAAATCTGGAGCCTGGGTTTTAGTATTTCCCTTTTTTAATTATGGAAGAAATATTCTCAAACTTTTTTTTTTTTTTTTTTTTTTTTACAAATATTTGATTAAGAACCTTATGTACATCTTCTTTTTTTATTAAACTTGAAATTCCCAGCCTCGCTCTTAGAAATTATGGAGCTGTAGGAGTCCTGGTGTGGTGTTGTGGGTTAATGCGCTGGACTGTAAAGTCTGTTTAAACCACAAGACCAGCAGCTCAAACTCATCAGACACTCCTTGGAAACCCAATACAAGATCACTATGGGTTGGAACCAACTTGATGACACTTAAGAACAAGGTAGGAAGTCCCTTGGTGTTGCAAACAGTTAAGGCACTTGGCAGCTAACTGAAAGGCTGGAGACTCGAGTTCACCCAGAAGCACTTCAGGTGAAAAGTCTGGGAATCTACTGAAAAACCAGCCACTGAAAATCTTATGGAGCACACTTCTACTCTGACACACATGGGGTAGCCATGAATTGGGATTGACTTCTGTGTAGCTGATGCTGAGAATCTAACAATATGCATTTCAAGTTATTTTGAGGCAGATGGTTTGTAGAGTACCCTTTGGTAATGTTAGCATCTTTCTTTCTGCATTGCATTTGTCCATTGTGATAACTTTTTAGTACTTCCCAGGTACTACTGGTATGGCTCATACTATACGAGGTGATGTTGGTGAATGGCTTATAATGGGACAGATGACACAGCTATTAAATATTCTTTTCCATTCTTCATAATAGATTTGCACACATGTGTATTTTTTGCCACTTGACCAAAGTGGCTGCAAAACATTATAAACGGGTTATTGTTTTCAGACATTGAACTCAGAAAAGTCTCAATTAAATATGTGGGAGGAAAATTTCTGACAATAGTGGCCTTTAGGGAATTAGACTGAGTTATCAGTTAACAGCAACAAGGAAACTCTAGGAAGAAGACAACTTTGTACCAGGCAGTCATTTTACGATTGGAGGTTCCTGGGGGTTTTATTTGTTTGTTTTTTAATTGACAAAATGTTTTATTTGATTTGCTTTGAAATTTATTTCTGTTCTATCGTGTCTGAAAAGAGAAAAATGAAGGCTTCGAGGAATTTTAAATCCCCATTTGTTCTTAGCTCATGTTGCACAACATCTGGCTCTCTATTCATTGTACAAATGTAATGTTTCATTCATAGTAATTTTTCCAGATTTTCTGTAGCATTTTAAAAATCCACTAAGCACTAATTTCTGTGTGGTTTAATGCTAACTCTTTCATGCCCACCCTCCCACCCCGACCCCATCACCCTTTTTAAACTTTTAGTGTTTTCTATTTCTTGAACTTTCTTCCTTTTTCAGGTCAAAAGTGCCACCTCTGAACTTTCTGACAAATGTGTAAAAGTCACCAGTTCATACAGTTATATATCCTCAGCCCCAGAGATAGTGCTAGAAATATAAAAATAAGGATAGAATGTTTCTGAAATTTCATCTGTTTGAAATCCTGAAGAAGTCTTCAGTTTTAAACTTACTTCTGAAATCTAGAATCATAAATGGTCTTGGATCTAGACAAATTTGGTTCACTTTCTTGTTTTCAAAGGGGTACAGAAAATTTTGCTTTGGAAGGTTAGTGAGTTAACTCTTGATTTTAAAAGATCCATTTGAAATACTTAACAAAGCAAAGTTCATTAACCTAAATGAGATTAATGATGTGCAACATTGTGAGTACAAGCTAATAAGTTATTTACCAGAAGGGCTCTGTATTTCTTAAGTTCAGTCAAAACTTGAACTTTGAATATAGTTTACTTGTGGCTTTCAGAGATGACAGGGAACCTTGTTGTCTCAGATGCCCAGATCCTGATTTTGGGAAACTACACTTTTTTGAAGTATGCATGCCATTGGGGTTTTGTTGTTGTTGTAAAGTACCATCGAGTCTGTTTGGACTTTGTATAGGGTTTCTAGGAGTGGCTGGTGAAGTTGAACTGCCAACCTTGCAGTCCAGTGCATTAACCTGCAGTGCCACACCAGGAGTTCTAAGAGGGGTAAAAAAAAACTGTATCTAAGACACGATTCCTATTTAGAGAGAAGAAAGACTATTTTGTTTCTTCATTTTTTACAATGGTGGGAGAACCATCTGTCCATAGTTAGCCTTTTTCAGGTATTAAGAAAATATTTCAAGGTTAGATTTAATTTTTTTATGCCATGTCAGCATAAACTGATTCCTTATTGTCATTGATTTTATGAAATATATTGTTTTTAAATATGTGATATGGAGTTTTTGTTTAGTTTTAATTATTAATATACTGTTTATTATGGGTGAGGACTTAAAGGAAACTGAAACCTTCAGCAAAGACAAACCTTTAGAAATTACATGAACTAGAATCTGGCTTATAGTTCTAAAAGACTGAATTTAAAAAGAAGAAGTAAAAAAAAAAAACACTTGAAAATTTTTGAGAAAGAAAAAGAAAGTAACCTTACATATTTTGTGTTGTGAAAGTGAATCACTTGTTTGCCTTAATAAGGACCCTTCACTTACTGATTGGAAAAAATCTGTATTTGTACCCATTCCAACTTACTGGATAAGATTATTATTTGTGCCCATTCCAAAGAGAGGTGACCCAATGGAATGCAGAAATCATCGGACAATATCTTTGATGTTCCATGCGAGTAAACTTTTACAAAAGGTAATACAGAAGAAATGTCTGCAATCATACATTGACACAGAATTTCCAGAGGTTCAAGCCATATTCAGAAAAGGACGTGGAATGAAGGATATCGTTGCTGATGTCTGATGGATCTTGGCTGGAAGCAGAGAATACCAGCAAGATGTTTACCTGTGCTTTATTGGCTACGCAAAGGCTTTCGATTGTGAGGATCATGACAAGCTATGGGCAACATTGCGAAATAATGAATATTCTGGAACACTTAATTGTGCTCATAAGGAATCTATACATGGAAACCCTATATAGGGTCACTATGACTCAAAACCAACTCTATGGCACTTAACAATTATAACAACTTTGAGATTATTCCACCTTTATTTCTAGAGTGGAATAAAAAATTCAGTAAAATTTCAACCAGTTATCCTTTGCTCATGGATGCTAATGAAAGTGGGAGTTTTTTGTGCAAAACACGTTGTTAACATTGATAATAGAAAGAAAAGCAAATTGTGATTAATGTACTAGCCACTCTTTCTATTACTAATCTTATCCTGAGTTGGGTCTTTATCATTGACAAATTTATGAGACTAGTTACCAAAAGGTTTTTAATAATAATTCTTTTGAAAAATCACCATTTCTTGAATGAATTAACCTATTGTCCTTATCTAGATGGAACATTAACAAAAAGATTATGGGATCTCTAAATTGGATCTCCCCCTTTCATATATAAATATAATCAAACTTTGTGCCAGTAGCTCTTGGGGTAGGAATACCAGCACATGGACTTTCTGTGTGTGTATGTTTTAATTATAGCACATATCAAGATATAAAAAATATGTGATCTGCAATACTATTATGAGCAAGGATGTTAAAAGACTGCTGAGCTCTGAGACAGAGATTGCATTCCAGAGTGGTAGCTACCATTGATTAACTGTGTGATAACTCACAGATCCTTTTTAGTCTCAGACTTTTTGTCAGAGAACTGGGTTGTTCTGTATGATTGCTTAGGTCCTTTACAGTTCTAAAAGTTCATGATTCTTTGAATTATTGTTTACTAGAGGGTTCCATGCCTTCAATTTGTTCATGCTGCTTTCCTCTAATTACAGTGAATTTCCTCAATATCCTCAATATATGTGATAGAGCATACTGACCTCTTTTCTGGATATCATTCCCAGAGTAGGAAATTTATAATGCCAATGATTTCTGGGCATTTTTGCCAGGAAAGGTGCAAAAGAAAAGAAAGAAAGAGAGAAATAAATAAAAGAAGAAAGAAACCTCACATACACAAAAAATCAAACAAGTATATTGGGCAAATATTTGAAATTATTCTGACCTATATAGCAACCATCTTGCCTCTTTCTTTCCTTCTCTGCTCTCTAAGGTGAGTGTGTTTGGTTTAGCTGATTTCTTTCTCCTGAATTTTCAGTTGTTGTTCAGGCAAACAGATATTAGTACTGGGCTATTATTAAATAACCAGGGGAAGAGACTTGAGCATCTACAAATATCCCCTTCCCCTACCACCATCAATTACACTGAGTAGTATCCATTCTGCCTAGTCAGGGCTGATGAAAGGAGATGCCGATAGGTCATCTGTGATACAATAGCAAATAATTGTTATCAGGACTGATTGTAAGGGCTGAAAATGTAAAGGTGGATGTTTTGGGGCAAAGAGAGGGGAGTGATTAACCTTGCAGTCTAGGAGTGGAGGTCCCTGGGACCATTAAAGGAGAAGAGCAGAGAACGGAACCCTACCCAGAGAAGCAGTGATGCCAGGGATGGAGGCAGAGATGATAGCAGCTGGAGACTTTGGATCTGGAGAGAGAAAGGGGCGGTGTGTGGACGAAAGGGGGGCAGGCTTGTGGGGTATACCCTTTGGTTGATCGATGATGCATGGAAGGGATTGTAACCATGGCAAGGAAACGATATACGACAGGATCAATGTGAAGCTGATGTCCTCCCATGTAAACTATCACATAATTCACAATAAAGCATTAAAAAAAAAAAAGCTGTAGAAACATAAAAGGAATAAGAAATACAATGATCCCTTGTGTCCTCCTAGCATGCAAACAGAATATACCACAGCCTATCAGATTATTTGTTTTCACAGGTGTCATAGCTTTAAGTTACAAGTCATTTCCATAAAAATAATACTTGTGAATAAGCTGTAAAAAATACTTACCAAGCTGCAACAAAGCCATCCCTGAAAGTGACAACTTGCTGTCATGAATGATGAAATATCCTTTGTGTAAAAGGCAATTGTGTTGATTGTAGAAAAATAAATGATCCTTCTTATGATTCTTCCTTCTGTGGTGTTTTTTTTTTTCCTCTGTTTTTTTTTTTTTTTTTTTTTTTCCCTAAAGGGAAGCTCCCTATGCAGTGAAGTTTAGCCATATATTTCTTTTCAGTTTTCATTTACAGTTGTCTTTGTTGTAGGAGAAAACATTTTAATCAGTTTCTGCATGAAGGTCAGATAACACTGTGAACAAAAGTAATTTCTTTATGATAATATCAAAATAGAAGCACTTTGGCACTTAAATTATAAAGCATGTTTCCCTTATCTGCAATACAATTGTATGTATGACTTAATAGAATCTCAAAATATATGTAATTTATGCTACTGGTAAACTCAAGACATTCTCTCCACTTCAAAGTCTGAAGTTCCAATACTGGCTAAGAATGAGACCAGATGGTAGTGAGTCTCAGAATATAAATTCAGTTATTTGTGAAGGAAATAATAGAAGTTATTTTAGGTATTTGGGGGTTTGTTTGGTAAACTGAAACAGTATTATTATCTTTTATTCTTTTGTGGCTTAGAAGATGTCATATGAGTTTTTAAATGTTCCAATTTTTGTGTGTGGGTACATATATGCATGTTTGTAAATTATTCCAGATTTTTCAGTGTGACAAGTATTCATAATTAAAAATGCCATTTTACCTGATTTTGGAGAGCAACAAGACACATATATAGTAGATATACATAAACACATATATCCTGAGCTTCTGCCCACATCTTCCTATTCCCAATCTTCTCCTACTTAGATCTTATCAGTTGCCTATGAAGGGATACGTGACATGATCCACTCTCAGGTGATGAAGTATAGATTGTAGTCACAAATTAGACTGTTAACTAAATACCTTCAGGAAAGCACTGTAGGCTAAACAATGTACAGTGATAGTCCAACACACATACATCCCTCTTCTCATTCCCTAATGACATTTCCGGTGTAACATTTTAAGAAGTTCCACTAACATAGACAATAAAGTAAAGGACAATTGGCATGTCTATTAAGGGAGCAATTACACTAGTGAGGTATATATGCACCATAGAATAATCAATAAATTGAGGCAAAAATAAAGGCAGCACTTACCCTAGGATAAAGTTCAGAGGGCTTGGAAAGAAAGAAGAATGAGAACAGGAAGCATAAGGAGGAAGTGGGATAAGTGATATTGCATTGTGGGGATTACAATAAAAGAAATGAAATAAAATGTGTATGAAATGTTGGAGTCCTATAAGACAGAGCAGTATTACTACCCACAAAAGATTATTGAAGACTTAGGGTATCCAAGTATTACCAATAAGCATGAGTTTATTGACTACTTGCTGTGTACATTATACTGTGTTAGCCACTATGGGGAAGAAGATCTAAAAACAAACAGAGACTGATAGTAACAGAATGCATTTACAGCTATACTCATTTTTATTATGGAGAGGGTACAATAGAAATTTTTAAGTGGTTAAATGTTTAAGCAATAACCAACCAACCAACTGACTGCCTATATGTTGATTCTGACTAATAGAGATCCTATAAGATGAGTAGGACCCCAAGGCTCTAATTCTTTACAGTTGTAGTCCTGGTGTGGTGTTGTTTGTTGATGCAATGGACTACAAAGTCAGTTTGAACCACAAGGTCAGCAGTTCAAGCATGCCAATCACTCTTCGGAAACCCTATGAAGGGTTACTATGGGTTGGAAACAACTCGATGGCACTTAACAACAAGAACAACAAATCTTTACAGAAGCAGTCTGCCTCATCTTTCTCCCGAGGAGTGAATCATATGTTCCATTTGTTGACTTTTCAGTTGGCAGCCAAACACAAACCTACTGTGCCATCAGAGATCCTGTTTAAGTAATTTTTAAGTTAAATCTACTCTGACACATAAGGTAGGTGTTGATTCAATGGCAAGTGGTGTGGTGGTGTCTCTGAATAACCAGTACTTTCTAGGATGGAGAGAGGTATTGTAGGATGAAAGAGGTATCAATATTACAAGAATGACAGAGTCAGAAAACAGGCTCATATTTAAGTAGAGTAAGAAGTTCAAAGTAGTTGAGGTTAAGTGTGAGAGGTAGATGCTGAAGAAATGGATTGGCATAAATCCGGAAAGTGTCCTTTTTAGAAACATTTATGAGCATGAATTTCATCCTGGAATTAACAGGAAGCTAGAGGAGAGCATTATTATCAAAAGGATCATGAAAAAATTGTGGGTTTTTTTTTTTTTTTTTTTTTTATGAAAACAAATCTGACAGAGTGAGGAATAGATTGTTGTAAGTGCCATGGAGATGGTTTGGATTCATAGCAATGCTATACTTTAAATCTTTTAGTGTAAAGTGGCTGGTGGAGTCAAACCACTGACCTTGAGATTCACAATCCAGTGCTTATCCTTTGCAGCCACCGTGCTCCCAAGGGATGGATTGTTGTTGTTGTTGCTAGGTGCCATCGAGTCGGGATCCGACTCATAGTGACCCTGTACAGGGTTTCCAAGGAGCAGCTGGTGAGTTAGAACTGCCGGCCTTAACGGCCCACACCAATGTTGCAGTTTACTGCATTAACCGGCAATGACACACCAGAAGTCCAAGGAATGGGTTGTTGTTGTTGTTGTTATTAAGTGCCATCGAGTCGGGTCCGACCCATAGCGACCCTGTACAGGGTTTCCGAGGGTGTAAATCTTTACGGGAGTAGAAAGCCTTATCTTTCTCCCGCGGAGCAGCTGGTAGTTTCGAACCGCTGACCTTAAGGTTTGCAGCCCGATTCGTAACCAATAGATCACATTTGTGTTGTTTGTTGTTGTTAGGGACCTTCCAATTGTTTATGACTCATAGAGACAGTATGTACAACAGAGGAAAAAAATGCCATTTGTTCCTGTGCTCTCATAATTGCTGCTGCATTTCAGCCCATTATTGCAGCCATTATGTCAGTCCATCACATTGAGGGTTTTCCTATTTTTTGCTGACCCTCTACTTCTTTAGCATGCTGTACTTCTCCAGGGACAGATCTTTCTTGATAACATGCCCAAATTATATTAGATAAAGTTTTACCATCCTAGCTTCTAAGGCACATTCTGTCTTTACCTTTTTCAAGACAGATTTGTTCTTTCTTCTGGTATTCCACAGTATATTTTATATACATTATCCAGCTTTCATATGCATATGAAGTGATTAAAAATACTATGGTATGTGTCAAGTGCACCTTAGTCCTCAGAGTGACATATTAACTTCTTAACACTTTAAAGAGGTCTTTTGCAGCAAATTTACCCAATGCAACATGTCATTTGATTTCTTATTGATTTCTAGCTGCTGCTACTTCCATTGGTGTTGATTGTAGATTCAAGTATGATGAAAAATCCTTGACAACTTCACTATGATCTCAGATTATTATGATTGGTCCAGTTGTGAGGATTTTTGATCTATTTATGTTTTTGTGTAATCCATACTGGTGCGTTGTTACAAAATAAGTACTTGAATGCTAATTGAAAGGTTGGTGGTTCAAACCCACCACCCTCTCCTTGAGAACCTTATGTGGGGGTCACGTATATGACTGCACTTAACAATAAACCATACCGAAGGCTGCAGTCTCTGACATTCATCACTAAGCACAATTAACAAAGGTAGCAATAATGTGGGGTAGACCAAGGTTTGTTGGGAAGATTTTCAGTACAGTTTTTTTTTTTTTTTTTAATTTTTTAAAATTCTAATTTTTTTTTTAACAAGGCAGATCATCATTTTACATTCAACAGATCATACACCTTGTTTCATTACAATGAGTATAATCTCCATGTACCATTAGATAACAGTATTTCTCTCTATTCACTTTAGTGCTCTCTCTCTCTCTCTCTCTCTCTCTCTTTTTAAAACATTCAGGCATATATAATAATTTAAGCCACCATTGGGCACATTCTGTAAGTCTGCTGCCTGACCAAGATCTCTTAGTCCCTCTCTTCCCATGAATCTAGAGTCGCTCCCTCTCTCCATGTCCCCATCTCTGGTATTGCTGCTCTTAGGGTCCTTTGGTTTTAGACTGTAAGATTAACTACTACCCTGTTTTTGCTACAAACGTTTACAATTGTGACAGTCAAAATTAGTAATGATAACTATTACTTACTATTGAATCATAAGAATCTTATCCCCATCTCTCTTTACCACACCATCTAGACAAGATGAAAACTATTCAATGGGGACACTTTCTTCCCCCACACACTCTTAAACTAAACTCCATCTTGAAACTTTTTAAGCCAGTCACTTCATGCCTTTATCGTCCCCTCATTTTAGGTAGCCAATGTCTAAGTTGTCCGTCCCTATCTGCCTTGTATACAGAGGGGTAGCATTGATACTTGATGTGAGTACTCCTTCATTCTCTGTTGGTTTTTAGAGTTACTACCTCCATGAGTATAGACCAAGTTCATCAAATTGTAGCAATTTACCCTCGTTTCCTTTATCAAAAATTGTTTTGTTTTTTTTTTTTTTTTTTTTTTTTTTTTTTTTTTTTTTTTTGTATCTTCTTCTGGTCGAGTTCTGATCATCAAGCCATTGAGGTGAGGTCAAATGGATACTATCTGCAAGTTTTTGTGTTCTTGTGCATCTCCCCTCACTTTATATAAGCTGGATGCTTAACTCTCAGCTCTAGCCCTCTCTGGCTATGTCCTTGGCAATGGGCTCATGTGTCCCCAGGTCTGACCACACTTTGGACCAAAGAGCCCTTCCTCTTCTCTCTCTCTTATCTCCAGGTCAACTATGGACTGTGGTTGAACTCAACCCATGTCTTCATTGCTGCCTTTCCCACCTCTGCCCCTCACCAGTAGACCAATGTGGCCATCAGCAAGCATATATGCCTGCTCATGTGTTCCCTTTGAGTTTCAGTCTTAGAGAGGTGTTTGTCCTGAAGGAACTTGATTGCTTGCCTTGATGGCTTCCTGGCAAACAGCTTGCTTATTCTTGTAGTAGCCAGTCATACTGCCAGTTTTTTGTGGGGCTTTTCTTGATTATCTTTCTTTGAAGATGTATCTTCTGACACTCTAGCTGTTTCAGACTGGTCTGCTTATCCTTTTTAGTGGGAATGTCCCACCTCAGAATGTTCTGGATGGGGCTTGGGAGTCCACCTAAGGTCCTGTACACTGCAAAGGCTCTGCAAGAGGCCTATTTCACTAGGGAAGTTGTAGAACCCCTTTTAGTTATTCCAATCAGTTATAGGCAGAAGAAGGGCTTACAAGCTTTCTGTAATCTTTACTGGCATGTTTACTGACATTCCTTTGTATCCCACTCAAGTATCTATTTTACAATAGTAGGCAAGGCAAACCAATATTCATAAGACATTCAAACATCTTAGTATTATTTTCCCTCTTCAAACTATGCCTAGATCCCTGTATCACAGAGCCTTGTTGTTCCAAAGTTGATCATGCATCACTATTTACCTCTGTCCCATTTAGCCCATGAAAATCTGTCTAAGTGTTCCCCTATCTACCTTGTTCTTCCACCCCCTGCCCCTTCTTGTATTGTCCTCTCCAACACCTGAACTATGATGTGGCTGCCCCCTACCTTGTACTCTACCATGGTCTTTCTCCACCTCCCCCTAATCCCTCCACCCCAACCCCACCATTGTGGTTACCTTATATTCCATTAACTTTTCCCTCAGTTTCAGACAACCTATTTTATTCTGCAATCTACCTGACCTTCTCACCACCTGGATGTCTGTTCCTCTGTGTTTATTGTCTTTCACATTGTAATTGTTTTGATCTTAGAATGACCTCCCTGATCCTATGAATTTATTTTTATAGTTTTGTTCTTTTCACAACTATTTCATTTGTTAATTGAGTTCCAGGAGGTGCTGCCATATATGTCAATCTCTGGTTGTTGTCTATTCTTGTTGGTTCTCAATCCACAGAACTCCTTTTAGGATGTTTCACAGCGAAGGGTTGGCTTTGACAAAGTCCCTTCGATTCTGTTTATCCAGGAATATTTTTATTACACTGTTGTATTTGATTGACAGCTTTGCTGAGTAGAGGATTCTTGGTTGACAGGTTTTTTTCTTTCTTTCTTTCTTTCAGGGTTTTATATATGTCTCCCCATTACCTTCTTGCCTGCATGGTTTCTACTGAGATATCCAAACTTAATCTGATTTGCTTGCCCTTGTATGTAACACTTCTCTTTTCCTAAGCTGTTTTCAGGATTCTCTCCTTATCTTTGATTTTGGAGAGCTTGATTATTATATGTCTTGGTGATTTTCTTTTGAGGTCTGTCCTTCCTGGGGTTCAATGAGCTTCTTAAATGCTTATCTTTTCGCTTTTCAGGATGTTAGAGAATTTTTCTTTCAGAAGCTCTTCAACTGTCTCCTCTGTGGAATTGTGTGATTCTTCCTGTTCTGGAATGCCAATAATTCTTACGTTATTCCTCTTCATGTTGTCCAACATGAATCTTAGACCTTTCTCAGATTTTTTAATCCTTTTTGCCTGCTTGCTCTTCTATCTTAATAGCATTGAGACATTTGTCTTCCAGTTCATTAGTTCTGGCTTCCATTTCTTCAATTCTCCTCCTTTGCCCTTTCAGTGTATTGTCCATTTCTGATATTCTGTTATTAATATTTTGGACCTCTTTCTGTAGGTTTTTAATTGTTTCCAATGCTGTATCTATTTTATTTGATTGTTTCCATAGTGCTTTCCTGAATTCCTCCTTATTTTTCTCAACTCCATTGTAAAGTATTTTGATACATTTTATAATCTTTTTCTGAATTCCTTCTCAGGCATTTCCAAAGCCTGCCCTCCTTCCAGTATGGAGTGTAGGTCTACCTCCAGTTCATTTGTCTCAGTCACTTTATCTCGTTTCTGGACATGTGCTGATATAGTCATCTGTTTCTATTTTTGGGGCATAGTTAGCTGTGACCTTAATATTTAGAGAGGGTGTGTTTTGGTATTTTTATGCTTTATGGTTGCTTCCAGGTAGATGTGATCAGGAGATGGGCTTCCCATTTCCCTCTTCTTTTTAGTCGACTAAGAGTAACTGTTGCAGGTGTTGGCTGCCTACCTAGTATATGGCAGCTGTTATTGGTTTTTGCCTGGATTGAAGGATTTCATAGGGTGTGATTGTAGTTTGACTATATGGCAGTAATTGCTGTCTCTTCTTGGGTAACGTACCTAATGTTAAAGAGGGGAGACCTGGTGCAGCACTGTGTGTTATTATGCCAAACTGCATTTGAACTGCAAGGTCAGCAGTTCAAGTTCTTCAGCTGCTCCTCAGAAACTCTATACAGGGTCGCTGTGGGTTGGAACCAACTCGACAGCACTTAACAACAACAACAAAGGTAAAGAGGGGAACAAAAATTGCAACAGAAACAGCAAAAAAAAAAAACAAAACTACTAGACGTTCCATGGGAGAAAGATGAGTCTTTCTTCTCCTGTAAAGATTTGCAGTCTTGGAAACTCTATGCAGGGTCGCTATGAGTCTGACCCACTCCACGGCACATAACTATCACCACCATCATACTGATACGGGGTATGGTGATTCTTTTCAATAAGCACTGCACTGCAAACCACGAGGTCAGTTGTTCTACCATACCAGCCACTCCTTGAGAGAATGATGAGGCTTTCTGCTCCTGCAAAGATTTACAACCTCAGAAACCCTATTCAGGGTTGCTATGAGTTAGAATCGATTCCATGATGCTTAGCAACAATGTTTCTGATAAACTACTCTATGTGAATATTTATGATTACTTGGGATTTAAAATGTGTTATCACTTTCAAGTCACAGTTGCATTTTAAGAGGGGCATTGAGACAGTGTTTTATCCCAAAGGAATAATTGTAATTGTAGGGGCCGTAGGAGTCCTTTCTAATAATTCTTGAATAAAATTTATACCATACAAATGTAAAAAAAAAAAAAATTTAACAAATAAGGAATAAAACCTATTTATAAAGGCCCAGAGAATGATGAGTAAAAGCTAATCAGGTAGAATTCATTTGCAGAAGCTTGAATGGAGGGCAGATTTTTTTTTCTTTTTTTTTTTAATATTGTAAGAGAAATGAGATGGGATGAGGTAAGGTGAGGAGAAGTTGTACATTTTAGTCAAAATGACTTTAAGGGGAGGGCTTTTTGTTGTGTCATGTATAGTCTAGCAGAATGATTTATACATATAGTATGTAACAATTGTTACTTAAAATGAATGAGAAAATTCATGCAAAATTATTGATTTAAAACACTTATGAATATTTTAAATTTAAGAATTTTCCAAACGCAGGTATAATAATAATAATGAAAACCTTTTGTGATTTTGGAATCTATGAATCATTTTACAAGATTAGTTGAAATACCCACTGAATTGGGTGAAAATAAAAGCTCATTTAGCCATCAATAAACTCCAAATTGAAGAAACTGTATGACTCATAACAAGTGGTGCTGACAAAGGAGCCTTTAAGTTGTCCATTTATCTCTGTGTGAGATGTGAGATTTTTGTGCATGTTTTATTTGTCTTTTTGAATGTTGAGAAGTTTCAGGTGTAGGTAAATAGAAGTGCTGTGATCAGAAATCCATTAAAATAACATCTGGGAAGGAAAACTGATGTTAAGAAAGAAGCAGTGAGAGAGACAAAATGCAAACAAAACCCTTTTGGTGATATGAAGCACATATTTGCTGGGACCAAAGGAAAGAATGAGATGATGGAAATCCTCATTAAAATTAAAAGCCATAGGAAAGTACAGAATAGCATCAAAGGCAATGCAACATAAAACATTATCTTACAAGGATAACTAAAAGACAAAAGAAATACTGTTGCCAGTTCATGCTTTATGTCGAAAACAGTAACTTATTTCCTAGAGGTTTCTTTGATACCATATCTAACAATGGAAAGCCACCATTTAGTCTAAGCCTTATTTTAATGTATATCTCACACATGCAATAGTAGTATAGAACTAGAAGTTACAGAGCTCTCCAGAATATTTGTATATCAAATTTTGTGCTGTGAAAATAGAACCATGAAATCATGTTCACTGTGCCTACTTAGCAGTAAGAAAGATAACAAAATTCTATTGTATCACAAACTTTCAGTTAACTTAAACTTTTGAATATTATATGTAAACACAAAGCAGTTATCTATTTTACTATTCAAGAAAGATCACTGAAGACTTAGCATGTCCAAGTATTACTATTTAGCCTGTATTTATTGACCACTAGCTGTATACATAGTACTGTGTTAGCTACTATGAGGAAGAAGATCTAAAATAAAGAATGACAATTAAGAAATTTCTTTAAAACTACGTGCACAGTTATCATGGATAGGTTCAGGTTGCAAAGGATATGTTCAAGTGAGGGATCTTGCAAAATCTGCAAGTCAGAGAAAGCACTTTGGAGAAATTAGATGCTTAAGTGAAATTTGTAAGATGAGAAATATTAGCTAGAAAAGTTACTACCATTCTCGGTAGAAGGGAGGACATGTATGGAGTTCTAGAGATGAAAAAAACATTGTAGGTTCTAGGGATTTTATGAATCCCAGTGTAATTGAAGCATATGGAATGATGGGAAGTTAGGCTGAAGGTGAGACTGAAGATTATGGTAGGAAACAGATTGTGAAGGGCTTTGTAGATTGTATTATAGATTTTAGCCTTTATTCTAAAGACAATGGGAAGTCATGAAAGACTTTGGGAACAGTAAATGATTTAGACAAGGCACATTGGTCCAGTGGTGAGGATTTTTGTTTTTCTGATTTTTGTTTTTTCTTAATCAAAAATGATTAAGTGATTAAGAAAAATGGTGTACTCGAATGAGGCCACCTTGGAAGGTTAGCTGGTTAGTTTTTGATTAGTAACCATGCTTGGCTATTGGACTTTGCATATAGACCTTGTTGACATTTGTACCTATGAAGCCTCTGAAACCAGCTATTGACTAGCTCCATTTCAGTAAGCAAATATATATTAGGAGATGTTAGTGACCACCTGTAATGAGTATTTGACATTCAAGAAGGAGACAGGTTGTTTTTCTTTCCAACAATACAAGAGATAAAAGAAGGGATACAGAGAAAAGGAAGAGTGATAAAAGCATGATAGACTATGAACAATACTCAGGAGCCTTGTCATATGTTTTTATTGAATGAAGTGTGATTAAAGAGATTTAGATTCAGTTATATTCGTTTTCATTTGATTTTCCATTTTAATTTGCTTTAGAGAATCACCTAAATTATTCATGCCTTGATTTCTTTATTGTAAAGACATTCTAGCCCAGAACCAACTATTATGCAGATTTGGTTTGTGAAATCATGGCATTTAAAGTATTGTGAGCTCCAGAAAGAGGTATCTCATGTGAGAAGTTCTGATTACAATTGTTATCCTCTGCTTGTTTGCAGTTCACTTCTTTAGAAGGGAAGCACATTTTAAAGAAATCCCTTTAATAGAAGCTTGTCAATGTAAATAGGTTGTTTCATAATAATATTCATACTTCTCTAATTGCAATATTGAATATGTGTCTTTGACAGGTCTCTTATGGCAGGTGTATTGGCTTTCTTGTTTATCTTGGTTTTGGTGTAGTATTTTTACAGATTGAAAGGGGATACTGTGAATGTTTTTTGATTTAAGGTATGAACAAAAAGATGTTTGTTCTGGTTTGAGATCATACTCTATGGCAGTTGTCCAGAATGTGGTTGTAAGAGACTATCATGCAACAAACCCTGCCAACCTTTCCTATCTGTTCTCTAAGCGCTAATACTAACACTACTTTGCCCATTGAGGGTCATTAAAGTATTTTTTATATATCAAAATGATACTAAGTCACCAATAGTTGATGGTTACTCTGACTTGTAGGTGGGCTTCACTTGTGCTTTTCACTCACCTTACTTCCTTAAGGACCAATGTCATGCCTCTGAGGATATTGGTAAAAGTGATGCTTTTTGGTCTATGATTGTGCCACAGAGCAAGTTTCACCATTATGAGATGTAACTACACATCCAGTTTCTATACTGTATCCAACTTAGCTGAATGAGACTAATTGAGGGTAACAGTGTTTCTCAAAGAGGAGAACTCACTAAAAAATATGCCTTATCTATTTAGCCAGTGGACAGAAGAGTATGCAAATGTTGCACTGAAATGAAAATGTAAATTTTTATGACCTACATTATGTATTAAGGAGTTCTGGTAGTGTAACGGGTTATGTGTTGGGATGCTAACCTCAAGGTCAGCAGTTCAAATCTACCAGCCACTCCATGGGAGAAGGATGAGGTTTTCTGCTCATGTAAAGATTTACAGCCTTGGAAACTCTATACAGGGTCACTATGAGTTGGAACAGACTTCACAGCACATCACCACCACCACTTTATGTATCTCTTAAAGAGATAAGATATTGAAAGTTTTAATCCAGTTTCTTCTCAATGTGTTATCATTTTCTTTTATGGTAGCTTTCTAAGTCAGATACTGATTACCAAAATTGTTTGTGATAACTTTGTTTGACTGAGACTCAGAATTTTTTTTTATTTTTTATTTTGCCTTTGTAGAGTCCTGGTGTGGAGCTAACCACAAGGTTGTTGGTTCAAATCCACCAGCTGCTCCTTGGAAACCCTGTCCAAGGTCACTGTGAGTCAGAGCTGATTTGACGGTACATACCCATAACAAAATAACAGTCTAGCAATGACATTTACTTTGCAATGTTGTTTGTAGCAAGCCTTGGCCTACAATAGCCTATAGATGGTCTTTTACTTCTTCTCAGTAAAGGAGGTATACTGTAATCTGCTGGGTGGGCTATATGCTTTATATTTTTCTAGATTAAAGCAAATAGCAGTAGTTAGCGCGCTGGACACTTGATCTCATTATCTGTCATCCTGGAAATTTGTCTAGGCTAATTGGAACGAGTCATCTCATTCTGAATATATACTGGTTGCAAACGTTAGTCTTATAGAAGAGAACCAGGGCAATAGTGTGTTAGAACAAGCAAGATCCAATTGTTTACATGTCTTCTCAAAACTGTGTTCAGTGACATAATATTGTTAGATTGAAAATAGTCATGGTGAAAGTATTAACACAATGGAGATGGACATAAATTACTAAGTAGAGCATTCCTTCTCCTTTGGGGAGTCTGTTTTTAAATGTTTATCAGCACAAATTTGTCTATGGACTAATCTCCCAGCCATTGATGATTTACCCTGAAGGAGGTTATGGAATTTGGGCTGACCCAGGTTCCCTAGGGTCTTCTGGGAGCAATCTAGAGGAATAATTCAGGCCACTTCCACGCCTTTGAAACTGAGCCAGAAACAGCTAAGTCATTTGAAGGATGAAGGGCCAGGATGAAGCTGAATTACCCATTCACTTTGTTGCTTTCATAGCAATAGTGTCTAACAGGCTGATTCCAGGTGCTAGCCATTTACTGTAAATAAGAAATATGGAATCTTTTGTCACTGGAACAATTTACCAAATAAGTACCTTCCTGTTCATTCATGGTAAAGGAATGAGAGGAACAAAAGAAGTCCATCTTGATAATAATCTGTAAGTAGTTCAGCTCCTTGGCAGGTGCTGATGTGTATCCATCCCAAACCTGCACATTCTCTTGGCTTAATGATTGTCAAAACACTGTGTAAATAGTCAGTGATATTGAAGATGTTAATTTCCATAAACTGTAATTTTTCTTTATTTCTGGACAAAAAAGGACTGTTTTTGTTTTTGTTATTTTTTTTTCTGAAGAATGCCTCAGACACCTGGGTTTTAGTGCTTTCATTTTTAGAATGAACATTCATTCAACTTGGCAGTTAATATTTTTGACTTTCAGTTTACTTTGGAATACTCCTTGACATTAAAACTTTTTACTGGTACAAATATAACACATAAAAAATTATATACATACACATATGTGAATATATTTACATATAAATATACACATATATATCATGTTCCAATGTACATGTTATGTATATTAGTATATACATAAAATATCTTAATAGGTTCACATCAAGCAATTTTCAGTTATTACAGTTGTTGATTTAAAACGGCAGTAAAGTAAAAGGGGAATATTGCACTTTGTTATTTGAATTGGTTTGACACAATAGTCACAACAATGAATTCAAACATACCAATGGACATAAAAATATGAGGGGGCTATAAATACTCGTGGAAAATTTCCATTGTCTTTTTTTAAATCAATTAAATTATCCTGATTTTGTTTATTTATTACAATGACTTTCCCAGAATAATTTTACACCCCTATTTATTTTGACAGCATAAATTTGGCTAAAAACATACATTTTTCTTCTTCTGTTTCTTTTACACTTCCTTAACCCTCATCAGGTTTCTCTGACCTGTTCATTTCATGTTCTGATCTTCTGAATTAGGTTGAAATTTTGTAACTCAAAACCTGACTCTTTTCAATACAGTTTACAACAGAATTGAACACTTTTAACAATCCCCAATTGGAATAAGAAGATCCTCATAAACCCTGCCTTCTTACAGTGTAGACATGCGACCTCAGTCTGTAGATTTTCATTACTTCTT
>NW_006408677.1:7813269-7815973 GCF_000296735.1 Chrysochloris asiatica | reverse complement strand
TTTCTATAGTTTTTCTGTTTTCTATCTCATTTATTTCTGCTCTAATCTTTATTATTTCTTTTCTTTTGGTGGCTGTGGTTTACCTCTGTTGTTCTTTTACTAATTGTTGTAGATGCTGTGTTAAATGTGTTAATTTTGGTTCTTTCTTCTTTTTGGATGTGTGCATTTATTGTAATATATTGTCCTCTCATGACCACCTTTGCCATGTCCCAAAGATTTTGGTATGTTGTGTTTTTGTTCTCTTTTATATCTAGGAACTTTGTTAATTCATGTTTAATTTCTGCTACTACCCAGTCACTTTTCAGCAGGGTGTTATCCTGTTTCCATGTTTTTGACTTGATTTCCTTGGTCTTCCTATTATTGATTTCTAATTTGATAGCATTGTAGTCTGAGAAGGTGCTTTGTAGTATTTTGATATATGTAAATTTATGGAGATTTGTGGGCTAAAACATGGTCTATTCTGGAGAATGTTCCATGTGCACTGGAAAAGAATATGTATTGTGCCGTTTTTGGGTTGAATGCTCTGTACACATCTATGCGGTCCAGTTGGCTGATTGTGTTGTTTAGTTCTTCTGTGTCACCCACTATTATTGTAGATTCATCTATTTCGTTCTTCAAATCTATTAGAGTTTTTAAAATATATTTTGCAGCTCTTTCATTGAGAGCATAGATATTTATTATGGTTATTTCATCTTGTTCAGTTGTCCCTTTAAACATGAGTTAATGTCCATCTTTATTATGCTGTTTTTTGCCTTAAAGTTTATTTTATCAGAGATTAGTACTGTCACTCCTGTTCGCTTTTTATTGCAATTAGCTTGGTATATTCTTTTACATCCTTTGACTTTTAATCTGTTTTTGTCTGTTTGTGAGATGTGTCTCTTGCAGGCAGCATACTAAAGGATCTTGTTTTCTTATCCATTCTACCACCCTCCGTCTCTTAACAGGTGCATTTAATCCATTTACATTCAGTGTAATTATCGATACGTATAGATTAATTGCTGACATTATGTTTGTTTGTTTGTTTTGTGGTGTTGCTGCTTCTTTGTTCTGTTTGTCTTCCTTTGCTGAATTCATGATTTTTGTGTTCTTTCTTGTGAGTTTACTCATAGCTTTAATGTTTCCATGTTCTTCTTGGATTTTCATTCTCTTGGTATGTTGTGAAGTGTTAATTTTCTTTGAGGTAGCCTTATAGTCCATTAACTTTTCTCCCCATTTAGTGCAGTCTATTTTATCCTGTAATCAACCTGACCTTCTCACTATCTGGACCTCTGTTCCTACGTGTTTATGATCTTTTACATTGTACTTCTTTTGATCATAGACTAACCTCTCAGATTCTCTGAGTTTGTTCTTATAATTTTGTTCTGTTAACAACTCTTTTTTCTGTTGACTTAATTCAGGGAGGTGCTGCCATGTATGTCAATCTCTGGTTGTTGTCAGTTCTTGTTGGTTCTCAGTCCACAGAATTTCCTTTAGGATGTTTTGTAGAGCAGTGTTGGTTTTGGCTTCTGTTTATCCTGGAATGTTTCAATTACACCATTATATTTGATTGATAGCTTTGCTGGATAAATGATTCTTGGTTGGCAATTTTTTCTTTCAGTGTTTTATATATATCTCCTCATTGCCTTCTTGCTTGCATGGTTTCAGCTGAGAGATCCGAGCTTAATCTGACTTGCTTGCTTTTGTATGTGACACTTCTGTTTTCCCTGGCTGCTTTCAGAAGTGTCTCGCTTATCTTTGAGTTTGGAGAGCTTGACTATCATATGTCTTGGTGATTTTCTTTTGGGGTCTACCCTTCCTGGAGTTCGTTGAGGTTCTTGAATGTTTATCTTTTCACTTTTCAGGATGTTAGAGAAATTTTCTTCTAGCAGTTCTTCATCTATTTCCTCTGTGGACTTGTGTGATTCTTCTTGTTCTGGAATGCCGATAATTCTTAAGTTATTCCTCTTCATGTTGTCCAACATGAGTCTTAGACCTTCCTCAGAATTTTTTTTTTATCCTTTTTTGTCTTTGTTCTTCTGTCTTAGTGGTACTGAGAGATTTGTCTTCCAGATCACTGGTTCTGCCTTCCATCTCATTTATTCTACTCCTCTGTCCTTTCATAGTGTTCTCTATTTCTGTTGTTTTGTTATCGATCTTTTGGACCTCTTTCTGTAGGTTTTGAATTGTTTCCAATGCTGCATCTATCTTATTTGATTATTCCTTTAGCACTTTCCTGACTTCTTCCTTACTTTTCTCAACTCCATTGTAAAGTGTTTTAAAACATTTTATAATTTTTCTGAATTCTTTCTCAGGCATTTCCAAGGCCTGCCCTTCTTCCAGAATGGAGTCCATGTCTAGGTCATTTGTCTCAGACATTTTATCTTGTTTCTGGACATGTACTTATATGGTCATCTGCTTTTACTTCTTGGACATGCTTAATGTTTATCTGTGGCCTTAATACTTAATTGAGTGTTTGTTTTAATAATTTTTTATGCTTTCTGATTGCTTTTGGAAGATTTGATCAAGATGTGGGCTTCCCTTTTCACTCTTCTTATTGCTTAACTCAGAGTAACTTTCACAGGTGTTGTCTGTTTCCCTGGTATATGGCAGTTGGTATTGTTCTTGCCTGGGTTTTGGTGTTTTATAGCTTGGCTATATGGCAACAGTTGCTGACTCTTCTTGTGTAATATATGGAGACAAACAGTCCTCCAAATGCAGAAGCGTG
>NW_006408677.1:7808627-7813094 GCF_000296735.1 Chrysochloris asiatica | reverse complement strand
AAAGAAAGAAAGAAAGAAAGAAAGAAAGAAAGAAAGAAAGAAAGAAAGAAAGAAAAAGAAGAAGAAGAAGAAGAAGAAAGAAAGAAAGAAAGAAGAAGAAGAAGAAGAAGAAGAAGAAGAAGAAGAAGAAGAAAGACTAGAAGAAGAAGAAGAAAGACTAAAAAGCAACACCAACAAAAACAAGACTGAATACTGCAGTCTCTAATCACAGAAAAGGGAGAGGAGGAAGAGAAGAAAAAGAATGAAAAAAAAAATCTATAGCTTAATATGAGTATGACTTTAATGTCCTCTCTTCAAGTTCCTGCCTTCAAAGCTTCCCAGGAGAGTACAAGTTGCCAGTGTTAGTTGTTATGCTATACCTCAGGCTCCAATCCAACCATTGGCCTGTTTTGCCTTTAAATGTCTTTCCCTCCCTTCAGCCCTCTCCTCTCTTTTCTGTGTTAAAAAAACAACAACAAAAAACAGAAAAATAATAAAAGGTAATAAAAGTTCATGGACTCAGCTTGGTCTGAGTATCTGTGTGCCTGCGTGGCAGAAGAATCCACCAGTGGTGAGGGTGGGGGAGTGGCCACTCTGCTCAGGCTCTCCCTCTATTCACTAGAATGGAGGTGGGCAGTGAGTGCGCCAATTACCAGATACCAAAGGAAAAAAGAAAATGAGAACAAACTGACAAAATATATTGTGCACATTTGTCCAAAGGTTCCCACGGCATTTTTCCATGGTGTTTCTTCTCCTCCTGTGTCGTCTTGCCACCTGGTCTTTCCCAGAATGTCAGCTTGGGCCTCCAAGCCTGGCCCGACAGATTCAAAAGTATGTGATTTTTTTACTTCAGCTCCAATCTCCACAAGCTATAAGCCTTCAAACCTTTAAAATATTCTTATCTCTGTGGTTCCAAGTTTTGGAGCTCTGTCCTGGATCTGCTTTGCCTGGTAATCTGTGTTATTCCTGATGGTGAACTTCACTGAACCTCCACCATAGCCGCCATCAAGCCCTGCCTCTCTCCATTGTCTTTTAATTCCATTTTTCTACAAACTATTTGAAGTCTCTTTGTAGCCCATGAATAGGCAATATTTCTTTCTGTAATACTTAAGGTCGTTATGAATCAAAGCAAGCTTGATGGTAAATGGTAACAATATGTGAAGAAGAAATCATCATCAGGGGTGTATGACTATATATATATTCATTAACCAGGTGTGATATGCAGATAATACAACCTTGCTTGAAGAGAAAAGGACTTGAAGCACTTACTGAACATCAAAAACTACAACCTTTAGTAAGGATTACACTTCAATAGAAAGAAAAAAAATTCCTCATAACTGGATCATTAAGCAACACCGTGATAAAAAATAATAGACAGAAGTTGTTTGGGTTTCATTTTATTTGTATCCACAATCAATGCTCATGGAAGCATCAGTCAGAAAATCAAAACATTGTATTGGGCAACTATGCTTCAAATGACTTCTTTAAAGTGTTATAGAGTAAGGATGTCACTTTGAAGACTAAGATGATGACACAAGCCATAGTATTTTCAACAGCCTTGTATGCATGTGAACACTGAAAACTAAAAAAGGGTAACCAAAGAAGAATTGATGCTTTTGAATTGTGTTGATAACAACGAAAAAAAATTAAATATACCATAGACTACCAGTAGAACAGAAAAACAAGTATGAAAATTTTTATTTAGGTACTTTGGACATAATTATCTTCCACTTGTGTCATTACATTCATAGTCAACAAGAACATTTCAAGATCTATCTTGAAGCACAATGCTGCCTGTGATAAAATACTATCCACACACCTACATGGAAGATCAATTAATACCACTATTTTTCAAATCCATGTACATATCACTTAAATCAGTGTTGATGAAATTGTAGAATTCTACCAACATCTTTGGCCTAAACCAATCAAACATGAAATTGAGATGCACTGATAGTTACTGGTGATTAGAACTTGAAGGTTGGAAATAAAGACCAAGGATCAACAGTTGGAAAATATGGCCTTATTGATATAAAGTGGTGCTGGAGATCACAAGAGAGAATTTTGCAAGGCCAATGACTCTGCTGTAGAAGACCATTTTAAAGTGTTGAAAAGCAAAGATGTCAGCTTGAGGACTAAGGTGCACCTGACCCTAGCCATGGTATTTATAATAAAGCATGCAAGATCTGTACAGTGAGTGAAAGACCATAGAAGAATTGATGATTTTGAGTTATGGTGTTGGAGGAGAATATTGAAAGTACCATGGGCTGCCAAGAGAACCAACAGATCTGTGTGGGAAGACGTGCACCCAGAATGCTCCTTGGAAGCTAGGATGGCCAAACTTCATCTCTCTTACTTCAGACCTATTGTCAGGTGGGACCAGTCACTAGAGATGGATATCATGTTTGGTAAGGTGGAGGATCACAGAAAAAGAAGAAGATCCTCAATGAGATAGATTGGCCAAGTGGCAGCATTGATGGATTCAAGTGTGGCATCAGTAGTGAGGTAGGTCCAGGACCAGGCAGTGTTTCATTCTGTTGTGCATAGGTCACTGTGAGTTGGTACCAACTCAATGGCTCCTAACAACAACAAAAACCACAATGACTTATTCATTGCACATACCATTTTAAAGATAAAATAGGTGACTGGACCTCACTAGATTGAATACACAGGACTAAAATGGAGTACATCTGTGTGAAGAGATGTTGGAAAAGCTCAATATCATCAGTAAAAACAAGGCCAAGAGACAACTGTGGAACAAACATTAATTGCTCATAATGGAAGTTCAGGTTGAAGCTGAAGTAAATAAAAACAAATCCATGAGAATCAAAATATGACATTGAACATATCCCACCTGAAGTTAGAAACTATCTGAATAACAGATTAGATGCATTAGACACTAATTACTTTAGACTAGAAGAGTTGTAGGATAACATCAAGAACGTCATATAGGAAGAAAGCAAAAGGTCATTAAAAAGACAAGAAAGAAAGAAAGTACCAAAACGGACGACAGAAGAGACTCTGAAATTTGCTCACCAATATAGAGCTGCTAAAACAAATGGAAGAAATGAGGAAGTCAAAGAGTCTAACAGAAAATGTCAAAGGGCAACTTGGGAAGACAAAGTCAAGTATTATAGTGAAATGTGGAAAGACCTAGAGCAAGAAAACCAAAAATGTTTTCTTTTATCAAGCTGAAAGAACTGAAAAAAAAAAAAAAATCAAACCCAGACTTGCAACATTGAAGGATTTTATGGGCAAAATATTAAATGATGTAGAAAGCATCATTTGAGTATAGAATACAGTGTACCAAAAAGAAAATTCAATAATTTCAAGAGGTAGTATATAATCAAGAACTAATGGGACTGCCAACAGAGAGGTAACTAATCTCCACATCAAGGATTAACCCTATCCCCTCTGTATACAGGGTTGATAGGGACAAGCAACTTAGACATTGGCTAGCTTAAATGAGGGGGCTATAAGTCACAAAGTGATTGGCTTACAAGTTTTCAAGAGGGAGTTTAGTTTCAGAGTGTGTGGGAGAGGGGCAGTAGAATCCCGACTGAATAGTTTTCATCTTGTGTAGATATATCTGTGAAAGGAGATGGGGATAAGATTCTTATGATTTAATAGAAAGTTATTATCATAACTAATTGTGATTGTTACAACTGTAAAGGTAGAAATTTTCTACCAAAAAGGGGGGAGTAGTTAATCTTACATTCCAGGAAAAGAGGACCCAAGGACCATCAATGGAGAAGAGCATGAGCGGCATGTGAGACCTTATCTAAAGACTCAGCAACACCAGAGATGGAGACAGAGATGATAACATGGAGAGGTAGAGCAGCTGAGGACTCTGGACTCATGGAAAGAGAAAGGCTGTGTGTTGGTGGCCATGATGTAGGCTTGCAGAATGTGCCTTTTGATTCTTTAAACAATTATATATTCCTGAGTGTTTTTGTGTACATCCAAAAAACCACACACACACACAATGGAATAGAAGCAAATGCTATTAACTGATGATGCAATGAAACAAAATATGATAGGATGAGTATAAAACTGATGTTCTCTCATGTAAACTATCACTCAATGTACAATAAAAACTTAAAAAAGAACCAATGGTATTGAAGGAAAAATGTAAGAATGTCAAGCTGCATTGCAGGCATTAGAGAAAAATAAGACTCCAGGAATTGACAAAATACAAATTGAAATCTTTCAACAATCTGATACTGCACTGGGGGTGCTCACTCATCTATGCCAAGAAATTTGGAAAACAGCTACCAGGCCAACTGACTGCAGAAGATCCATATTTCTGCCCATTCCAAAGACAGGTGACACAACAGAATGAAGAAATTATCGAACAATTTCAATAATATTTTTGCTGAAGATAATTCAAAACTGGCTGCAACAATACACCCAAAAACAGCTGTCATAAATTCAAGTCGGATTCAGAAGCAGGCATGGAACAAGGGATATCATCACTGATATCAGATG
>NW_006408677.1:7793627-7803627 GCF_000296735.1 Chrysochloris asiatica | reverse complement strand
TCTACCATAAGATCCAGAACATCAATCTCCCAAACTTGCATGTGAAAAAAATCACTGATATTAAGGAAAATATGGGCATCTTAGGAATCTGGAGGCTGGACCACCTCAGTGACTACCCCACCCCGGAAGAGTTTAGAGGGCAGGGCTAAAGCTAGCTTGGTTCAGAAAGCTGCATTTTCAGCAAAAGAAAGAAAAAAAGAACAGAGAGAAACCCACGGGAAACTACACATTTCTCCCTCTCTCTCTCCCTGTCCCAACTTCATTTCTCAGCCCGAACATCAGGCGGGACAGTTTTCCCGCGGTACAGAAAGAGGGAGCAAGATGGTAACTTAAGACATCACCAGCGGGCCCAAATCTGAGGCTGTATATCTGAGCCGGGGGCAGGGTACCTCGCCTTTCTCCCATGTAACAGCTTGGAATTTCCATTTATTGTTCTTGCAATCCACAGCTGCTGTGCTGCCAGATCTGCCACTGTAGGATCAACAAAAAGCAATCTGTAAAACCGCAGCATAATAGGACTCAACCATCCCAAGATTTGTGCTGTGCACACGCAGATAACTAACTGACCTTCAGAGACAAATATAGTGGATGATCTTTCTCCCATTAACCCCCCAATATCTACCTGCACACCAGAACTTCCCGCACTAGTTCAGCACAGAATGTGTTCCTACCATAAGCAACCTGACCAGGGTTCGGAGGTGGTGCATCTGAGGTAGGGTACCTCACCTTTCTTCCAGGGAGCAGCTTGGAATCTCCAACTATTGACCTTGCACCCCACGGCTGCCATGCTGCCAGAGTTCGCTGCGCAGGATAAATTCAAAGCAATCTATAAAACCCCAACAGAACAGGACTCAACCATCCCGAGATTGGCACTGATAACATGCAGATAGCTAACTGACCTTCAGAGACAAAAATAGTGGTCGATCTTTCTCTCATTAACTCCACAATATATATCTGCCCACCTGTACGGTACTGGCTAGAGAAGGAGCCTGAGAGAGGGGTCACCCCACCCCCTGCTGGAGGCTTCTAGCTGCACACACACTGAAGGTGTAGCAAGGGACAGTTGATCACAGCCGCATCTCTGCTCCAAATTGGTGATTTTTCTCTATGTGTTTATGTTACTTCTGCTTTTGGTCCTTTTGATCACAGATCTTTCTTGGAGGTAGGAGCTTTTCCTCCCTCCATCACCTAAGAAGAGGCACCAATTGTGGCCATATAGCCAAGCTATAAGCATATCCCATAATACTCCACCACTGAGACAAGTCCTAATAATGCCTGCTATGCATTACAGGTGATAAGGGAAACCTATCTCCTGATCATCATCATCATAATAATAATAATAATAAAATAATAATGAAAAATAAGAGGCAGCAAAACTTATTGAAACACGTCCAAAAACAGAGGAAAGTAGCTGATGCAAATAAGCTGGAGACAGACAAAGGCTTTGTAGAGGAGGAAGAGCGGGTTCTGGATATGCCTGAGAGGGAATTCAGAAGAATGTTATGGAAACAAATTCAAATGCTCCAAAAAGGGGTCAAGGAAAATAAGGAATAAGTAAGGAAAATACTGCAGGAACAATCAAATAAGATTTACATAGCATTGGCAACAATTCAAAATTTGCAAAAAGATGTCCAGATGATCAAAAAGAAGATATAAATAATGGACAATACACTAAAAGGGGAAAGGAGCAGACTAGAAGAGATGGAAGCCAGAACTAGTGAGCTGGAAGACATTTCTCTCAATACTGCCAAGATAGAAGAGCAAGCAGCTAAAAGGATAAAACAATCTGAAGAGAGTCTAAGATTCATGCTGGATAATATGAAGAGGAATAACGTAAGAATTATTGGCATTCTGGAACAAGAAAAATCAGAGAAGGCCACAGAGGAGATAGTTGAAGAGCTTCTGGAAGAAAATTTCCCTAACATCTTGAAAGATGAGAAGATAAACATTTATGAAGCCAAACATATCCCAGGAAGAATAGACCCCAAAAGAAAATCTCCAAAACATATAATAATCAGGCTCTCTAAAATCAAAGACAAAGAAAGAATACTAAAAGTGGTCAGGGAGAAGAGAAATATCACTTATAAAGGCAAGCAAATTAGATTAAGCTTTGACTACTCAGAACAAACCATGCAGGCAAGAAGGCAATGGGGAGACATATAAAAAGCCCCGCAAGAAAAAAAACTGTCAATCAAGAATCGTCTATCCAGCAAAACTATCAATCAAATATGATGATGCGATCAAAACATTCCAGAATAAACAGAATCTGAGAGATTTTATCAAAACCAACCCAGCACTACAAAACATCCTAAAGGGAGTTCTGTGGATTAAAATCCAACAAGTACAGACAACAAACAGAGATTGACAGGTGTGGCAACACCACTTGGAACACAGTCAACAGATAGCAGAATCCAGAACAGACCAAGACTACAACAACTAATGCAAACGAGCTGAGAGACCAACTGAAGACCAAAAGTATATGAATGTCAAAGAAGGGACAAACGTAGCAACAAAAACCCAGGTGGTGGAGATGCCAGGTAAATTACAGGTTACAATGAAGTATCTTAAATGCAGAGAAAAGTTAGTAGACTACAAGGTAACCCAAAGAAAGTTAACACTCCACAACATATCATAAAAATGAATTCCCAAGAAGAAAAAGTGAACATGGAAACTAGGAAGAAACCGACAAGAAACTGCACACAAAACACAAATCCAACACAAGAAGGAATGCAGAACAAAAGAACAAACAGCACCACCAAAAAAGTAACATAATGACAGCAACCAATTCATACTTATTGATAATTACATTGAATGTCAAAGGATTGAATGCAATAGTGAAGAGACAGAGAGTGGCAGAATGGATAAGAAAACAAGATCTATCAATATAGACACACCTTACACATAAAGACAAAAACAGGCTAAAAGTTAAAGGATGGAAAAAATTTTACCAAGCTAACTGCAACAATAAATAAGCGTAAGTGGCAATACCAATCTCCGAAAAAGTAAACTTTAAGATAAAAACCAGCATAAGAGACAAAGAAGGACACTATCTCATGATCAAAGGGTCAATTGAGCAAGACGACATAACCATAATAAATATATACGCTCCCAATGAAAGAGCACCAAAATACATGAAACAAACCTTACTAGAATTGAAAAAGAAATAGATAAATCTACAATTATAGTGGGAGATTTGAACATACCACTCTTGAAAAGAGACAGAACAACTGGAAAGAAACTCAACAATGCTACAGAGCAACTAAACACAATCAACCAACTTGACCTCATAGATGTATACAGGGCATTCTATCCAACAACAGCACAATACACATTCTTCTCCAGTGCACATGGAACATTTTCCAGAATTGACCATATGTTAGGTCACAAAGCAAGCATCCATAAATTCACAAGCATCAAAATTCTACAGAGCATCTTCTCAGACCACAATGCTATAAAACTAGAAATCAACAATAAGAAGACCAAAGCAATAAAGTTAAATACATGGAAACTGAACAACACCCTGTTGAAAAGCGACTGGGTAAAAGAAGAAATTAAACGTGAATTCACAAAGTTCCTAGAAACAAACGAGAATGAAAACACATCATACCAAAATCTTTGAGACATGGTGAAAGCAGTCCTGACAGGACAATTTATTGCGGTAAAAGCGCACATCCAAAAAGAAGAAAGAACCAAAATTAACACATTAACACAGCATCTTCAACAATTAGAAGCAGACCAGCAGAGGGAAACTACAGTCACCAAAAGAAGCGAAATAATAAAGATAAGAGCAGAAATAATTGAGAGAGAAAATCGAAAAACTTTTGAAAGAATCAACAGGACAAGAAACTGGCTCTTTGAAAGGATTAATAAAATTGAAAAACCATTGGCAAAACTAACTAAAGAAAAGAGGGAGAGGACACAAATAAATCGCATTAGAAACCACATGGGTGAAGTCACAACAGAACCAAACTAAATCAAAGGATAATAACAGAACACTATGAAGAGCTGTACTCTAACAAATTCAAAAATGTAGATGAGTTGGATATATTTCTACAAAAACACGACCTACCTAAACTTAGATTGAAGTAGAAAACTTGAACAAACCCATAACAAAAGAAGAAATTGACCAGGTCATCAAACAACTTCCAACCAACAAAAGCCCAGGCCCAGATGTCTTCACTCCTGAGTTCTACCAAACATTCAGAGAAAAATTGTCACCAATTCTACTCAAATTATTTCAGGACATAGAAGACGATGGAAAACTCCCTAATACTTTTTATGAAGCAAGCATAACCCTCATACCAAAACCAGGGAAGGACATCACTAAAAAAGAAAACTATAGACCAATATCCCTCATGAACATAGACACAAAAACTCTCAAAAAAAAAAATCCTAGCCAACCAACAGCACACAAAAAAATAATACATCATGACCAAGTGGGTTTCATAAAAGGGATGCAAGGATGGTTCAACATCAGGAAAACAATCAGCATAATCCATCATATAAATAAGAAAAAGGAAAAGAACCACATGATCATATCGATTGATGCAGAAAAGGCATTTGACAAAATCCAACATCCATTCTTGATAAAAACACTCAACAAAATAGGAATTGAAGGGAAATTCCTCAACATAATCAAGAGCATATATACAAAACCAAGAGCCTACATTACACTCGATGGAGAGAACTGAAAGCTTTCCCCCTGCAAACAGGAATCAGACAAGGATACCCTTTATCACCACTCCTATTCAATATTGTGCTGGAAGTTTTAGCCAGAACTATACAGAATGATAAAGAAATTAAAGGCATCCAAATTGGCAAAGAGGAAGTAAAACTCTCCTTATTTGCAAGCGATATGATCCTATACATAGAAAACCCCAAAGACCCAGTAGAGCAACTACTAGACCTCATCGAAAGATTCAGCAAAGTGTCAGCGTATAAGATCAACATACAAAAATCAATTGGATTTCTCCATAGCAACAGCGATAGCGATGAAAAGGAGATTAGGAAAGTAATAACATATACAACAGTCACACAAAGGATGAAATATTTAGGAATAAACATAACCAGAGAAACAAAGAACTTATACAAAGAAAATTACAAAGCACTACTACAAGAAACCAAATGAGACCTACAGAAGTGGAAGAACATACCATGTTCCTGGATAGGAAGAATCAGCATCGTGAAAATGTCAATACTACCCAGAGCAATGTACACATACAATGCAATCCCAATCCAGATTCCAACAACATTATTCAAAGAGATGGGAAGGACAATTACTAATTTTATATGGAAAGGAAAGAGACCCAGGATAAGCAAAGCACTGCTTAAAAGGAAGAACAAGGTTGGAGGTCTCTCACTCCCCAATTTCAAACTTTACTAAATGGCTAACGGTTGTCAAAACAGCCTTGTACTGTTTATCATTGGAACAGAATTGAGAATCCAGAAATTAACCTAACCACATACAGCCAAATGATTTTTGACAAAGTGCCTAGGCACATTGCCTGGGAAAGAGACAGTCTCTTTAACAAATGGTGTTGGCAGAACTGGAAAGCGATATGTAAAAGACTGAAACAAGACCTTTGACTCCAGCCCTATACAAAAACGAACTCAACATGGATTAAAGATCTATATGTGTATCCCCAAATTGTGAAGATCGTTAATGAAAAAATAGGGACAAACGTGAGGGTACTTCTTGAAAGAAAGAGTGATAGGAAAAATACAAAACAATATAGGCAGACCGACTGATTACTACAAGAACAAGCAAGTTGCTCGCCCAGGAGACATCAAGGCAAGTGGTCAGGTACCCTCAGAGTAAACCCCCTTCCAATGGGAATACACACTCTGATTGGTGACCGTGTTCAACACTGATAAGGGGAAGTGATGGAAAAATAGATACGAGGCTGCGAGCTAAGCCCTACAATGTTCAATAGACTCCTGTGAACCCAGGTGGAGACCTGGTTGGTCAGCAGTGTGGCAAGACCTGGGACTATTGGGCCCAGAGTCAGTGACAGAGCCCCGGAGGACTAGAGCGGAGAGTGAAGTGTCCAGCTGATAAGATGAGAGGGCATATCCATAAGAGCACCCATAGATAATACCCACTTGACCTGGCTTCAGTGACTAGATGATCAGAATGCAACTAGAAGAAGAAAGAAGAAGGAAAAAAAGAGTATTGTGATACAATTTGATGAACTTGACCTACACCTATGGATGCAGTAGCTCAAAAGAGGGAACAAATCTTTACAGCAAGGATAATTCCCACCCCCTCCATACACAGAGTGGAAAACTTGGACATTGGCTACCCAAAATGGGGTTGGCTACAAAGGCAAGAAGTGACTGGCTTACAAGCTTTCAAGAGGGATCCTAGATTCAGAGGGCGTGGAGGAAGGTAGAATCTCCAGTGAGTAGTATACAATCTAGATGGGGCTGATAAAATGAAATGCCGATAGGTCTCTTGTGATACAATAGTGAATAATTGTTATCAGGACTGGTTGATAGATGAGAGTTGTTGTTGTTGTTGTTAAGTACTGTGGCGTTGGTTCCAACTCATAGTGACCCTGCACAGGGTTTCTGAGGTGGTAAATCTTTACTGGAGCAGAAAGCCTCATCTTTATCCCACAGAACAGCTGATAGTTCCGAACTGATGACCTTGAGGTAAGCAGCCAATTCGTACCCACTAGGCTACCAGAGCTCCTTCCAATGACAGTAGTAACCAAGATAAAAGACAAAGCATAGTTATTCTGGGACAAGGTTTGTGTCATTGGGCTTTTGGAGGTCAAGGCAGTACAAAAGTGTCATTTTTTGACTACCATTTCTGAATTTAATGCTCTTCTTTTTCACTGCTTTAGCAACATCTACTCATCATTGTATTATGGCCATTATGTCAGTATACAAGGATAAGTAAAAGAGTATACTACAAAATCATAGAAACTTTTATTAAACAAAAATATTGAAATGTAAAGTTATTGTTTCTCAACATATCCTTTCCATCTAAGTCTGTACTCTTCTTCTTTTTTTTTAATGCTTTATTGTGAATTATGTGATAGTTTACATTGGAGGACATTAGCTTCACCTTGATCCCATTGTATATCATTTCCTTGCCATGGTTACAATCCCCTCAATGCATCATCAACCAACCAAAGGATATACCCTGCAAGCCTGCCCACCAGTCGTCAGCACACAGCCCCTCTTCCTCTCTGTGTCTAAATTCCCCAGCCGCTCCATCTCCCCACGTTATTATCTCTCCCTCTATCCCTGGCCTCACTGCTTCTCTGGGTAGGGTTTCCTTCTCCCTTGATGGTCCCAGGGTCCTCCACTCCTCCCATCCCTTTGCCACAAAACGTCTACCTTTACATTTCCAGCCCTTACAATCAGTCTCAGAACCATTATTCACAATTGTATCACAAGAGACCTATCCGCATTTCCTTTCATCAGCCTGGACTAGACAGAATCGATACTATTCAGTGGAGATTCTACCTTGCTCCATGCCCTCTGAATCTAGGTTCCCTCTTGAAAGCTTGTAAGCCCGTCACTTCTTGCCTCTGTAGCCTCCCTCCCCCCATTCTGTGTAGCCAATTCCAAGTTGCCCATCCCTGTCTTCTCCATGTGTGGAGGGGGTGGGAATGATCTTCACTGTGACAATTTGTTCCCTCTTTTGAGCTACTGCTTCCATAAGTGTATGTCAAGTTCATCAAATTGTATCAGATTATTATTTTTTCCCTATTTTTTCTTCTTCTGGTTGAGCTTTGACCATACAGTCATTGAAGCCAGGTCTACTGGGTATTATCTGAAAGTGTGGGTGTAATTATGCATGTGCTCTCTCTTCTTATCTTATCAGCTGGATGCTTCACTCTCTACTCCTCTAGCTATGTTGCTGACTTTGGGTCCAAGAGTCCCCTGGGCTTGCCACACTGCTGGTCAACCAGGTCTCCAGCCTGGTTCACAGGAGTCCATTGAGCGTTGTAGGGCTCAGCTCGCAGTTTCATTGCTGCTTTTCCTTTTATTGGTGACGAACGTGGTCACCAATCAGAGAGCGTATTCCTATTGAGTCTTAGTCTTATAAGGGGGTTTGCACTGAGGGGAATCTGACCACTTGCCTTGATGTCTCCTGGGCAACCCACTTGTTTGTTCTTGTAGCAGTCAGTCAGTCTGCCTATATTGTTTTGTATTTTTCCTGTCAGTCTTTCTTTCAGGAAGTATCTTCTGTTCTTCTGGCCATTCTAGGCTGGTCTGCTTGTCATTTCAAGTGGAAATTTCCCACCTCTGAAGATTCTGGATGCTGTTCAAGATTCTACCTATGGTCTTGTGTAATGCAGAGGCTCCACAGGGAGCCTCCTTCACTGGTTACATAGTAGCCCCATTTTAGATATTCCAATCAGTTATAGGCAGAAGATGACTTACAAGCTGTCTATGGTGATGTTTCTGGCTATTCCTTTCTCTCCCCCTCCAGTGTCTATTTTATAGTGGTATGCCAGGGAAACCAAGATTCAAAAGACAGCCAAGCATCTTAACATTATTTTCTCCCTTTTCCCCATTCCAACCATGTCTCAATCACTGTATCCCAGAGCCCTGTTGTTCCAAGGTTGTGCATACATCATTATTTGCCTCTGTCCCTCTTCAGGTTCACATTCATCCTATCGTATTTCATTACATTGCAATGATTACAATCCCCTCCATGCATCATCAAATAACCAAAGGACACACCCAGCCCCCCTCCCACCCACCCCCAGTTATCAGCAGAGAGCTCCTCCCTCCCTGGGTCCCATGTCCTATTCCACTCCATCTGTCCATGCCATCATCTCTGTCTCCATGCCTGCCCTCACTGCCTCCCTGGGTAGGGTCATACTTTCCAGTCTTCTCGCTTGATGTTCCCAGGGACCTCTGCTTCTGGCCTGCAAAATCAATCAATCTCCTCCTTTTGCCAAAAAAATAAATAAACAAATAAAAATCTGCCTCTATATTTTCGACCCTCACAGTCATTCCTGGAGGCAGGTATTCACTGTTGTACCACAAGAGTCTTTTCCCCATTTCCTTTAGTCAGCCAGGTCCCAACAGTTTAGAAATCATTCAGTGGAGGTTCTGCCTATCCCTGCCCCTTCTGGAACTAGGGTCCATCTTAAAAGCTTGTAAGCCAATCACTTCTTGCCTTTATAGCCCCCCCTTTTGGGGTCTGGATAGATTCCAGCCCCCCCTCCCCCAAGGTATTCCAGTTAGTTATAGGCTAAAGACGGGCTTACATGTTTTCTGTTGCCCTCAAGTGTCTATTTCACAATGGTATGCAAGGGAGCCAAGATTCAAAAGACAGCCAAGAATCCTAACATTATTCCCCTCTTTTCCCCTTTCAAGCCATGCCTCAAACCCTGTATCCTGAAGCCCTGTTATTCCAAGGTTGTGCATGCATCATCATTTACCTCTATCCCACTTAGCCCATGCAAGCCTGCCCAACCGCTCTCCTGTCTGCCTTGTTCTTCTTTTTCCCCTCCCCCTACTTATGTATTTCCAGCCCCACCCCACCCCAGCTCCCAGGTTCTCCTGTGTCTATTCCCTACCCTGTGCTCTTTCTCTTCCTACCTCCCACCCCACCTCTCATCCAACACTACCCGTGATCAGCACTTATATATATATAGCTCCCCCCCCCCCTTTTGGGTGGGTTCTTTTTCTTAGTCATTTATAATAATGATCTTATGAAGTATTTCTCCTTTTGTGCCTGACTAATTTCACTCAGCATAATGTCCTCAAGGTTCATCCATGTTATGCTATGATTTGCAGCTTCCTTGTTGTTCTTCAAGGTAGCATAGTATTCCATTGTGTGTATGTACCAAAGTTTGTTTATCCATTCTTCAATTGATGGGCATTTTGGTTGTCTCCATTTTTTTGCTATTGTAAATAGTGCTGCTATGAACATTGGTGTGCATATATCTACTCGTGTTATGGCTCGTATTTCTTGTGGGTAAATACCAAGTAGGGGAATCGCTGGGTCATAAGGTATTTCTATTTCCGA
>NW_006408677.1:7778860-7783334 GCF_000296735.1 Chrysochloris asiatica | reverse complement strand
CCTTGCACAGTGATTTCTCAATGAAACGGGTCTAAACCTCTGGCGCACTAAGCTTTACGAGGGCCGTGTGACTGTGAATTCCCACTTGGGAGGCTCAACTCTCGAGCTTCTCTTTCCCGATCCCGGAGCCCCTACTCACGAGCACGTCTGGCCACTCTGGCAAACCGGAACCCTATGCCCATTTTTTAATTGGGTTATTTGTCTTTTCCTTGTAGATTTGTTGTAGTTTCCTATATATTTTAGAAATGAGTCCCTTATCTGATGTGTGGTTCAGAAGATTTTTTCCCATTCTGAGGGTTCCATTTTTACTCTTTTAGTGAAGTCTTTTGATGCACATAGATTTTTAAATTTTAGTATGTCCCACTCATCTATTTTGTCTATTTTTGTTCGTATATTTTTCAAAATGTTTGGTAGTCTGTATATGCCTTGAATTAGTGCCCTCACATTTGTCCCTATTTTTTCATTGATGACCTTCATTATTTTGGGATTCACATTTAGATCTTTAATCCATGCTGAGTTCATTTCTGTATAGGGCATAAGGTATAGGTTTTGTTTCAGTCTTTTTCATATTGAATTCCGGTTCTGTCAGCACCATTTGTTACAGAGAATGTCTCCTCCCCATGAAATATGCCTAAGCACTTTGTAGAAAATCATTTAGTTGTATGTGGTTGGTTAATTTCTGGATTCTCAATTCTGTTCCATTGATCAATGTATCTTTCATTGTACCAGTACCAGGCTGTTTTAACCACTGTAGCAATCTAGTAAATTTTTAAATTGGGAAGTGAGAGACCTCCAACCTTGTTCTTCTTTTGCAGTGCTTTATTTATCCTGCATCTCTTACCTTTCCATATAAAGTTAATAATTATCTTTTCCATCTCTTTGAAGAATGTTGTTGGAATCTGGACTGGATTGCATTGTATGTATAAATTGCTTTGGGCAGTACTGACATTTTCACGATGCTGAGTCTCCTATCCAGGAACATGGTATATTCTTCCACTTCTGTATGTCTCTTTTGGTTTCTTATAGTAGTGTTATGTAATTCTCTTTATATAAGTTCTTTTTTTCTCTGGTTATGTTTATTCCTAAATATTTCATCCTTTGGACTGCTATTGTAAATGGTAGTGTTTGCCTATTGTCCTTTTCAGCACTATCATTGTTGCTATAGAGAAATCCAACTGATTTTTGTATGTTGATCTTATACCCAGCCACTTTGCTGAATCTTCCAATGAGGTCTAGTATTTTTTTAACCGAGTCTTTGGTTTTTCTATGTATAAGATCATATCATCTGCAAATTAGGAGAATTTTACTTCCTCTTTGCCAATTTATATGCCTTTAATTTCTCTATCATGCTGTATAGCTCTGATTTAAACTTCCAGCACAATATTTAATAGGAGTGGTGACAAAAGGGCATCCTTGTCTGTTTCCTGTTTGCAGAGGGAAGGCTTTCAGATTCTCTCCATTGAGAGTGATGTAGGCTGTTGGTTTTGTATATATGCTCTTGATTATTTTGAGGAATTTCCCTTCAATTCCTACTTTGTTGAGTGTTTTTATCAAGAATAGATGTTGGATTTTGTCAAATGCCTTTTACGCATCAATCAATAAGATCATGTGATTCTTTTCCTTTTTCTTATTTATATGATGGTTTATATTGATTGTGTTTCTCATGTTTACCTTCTAATGTTTACCTCCTGTAGTGCTTTCCTGACTTCTTCCTTACTGTCCTCCACCCCCCCAATGGGTCTTTTTAAATTTGTCTCATACTATTCTTCTGAATTCCTTCTTAGGCAGATCCAAAGCCTGCTCTCCTTCTGATGGTAAGTCTGTGTCTGCCTCCAGCTCCTTTGTCTCAGTTATTCTTTTCTGTTTTTGGACATGTGGTGAGATCTTTTGTTGTTTTTATTGGACATTTTCAGTAGTTTGGTGCATTTTTAATGATTAAATGAATGTATATTGCTGTGTTGTTAACCTTACTGTAGGTCTCCTGGATGTAATTTGGAGATAAGCATCTTTTGTCACGTGTAATGCCTAGCAGCTTGTATTAATTCATGTCCAGATGGAGGGATATTATGGGGTATGCTTGTAGCTTGGCTATGTGGCCATTATTGCTGTCTCTTCTTGAGTAACGTTGAGAGAGAAAGCTCCCACCCCCAGGAAAAAAGTGAGACCAAAAGGACCAAAAAACATAAACAATATAAAATCAGAGATAAAATCCACTACTCAAAACCAAAAATAAGACCATAGCCAACTGAGCAATAGCCTTTGCTGCGCAGGTCAGTGTGCGTGCACAGTAGAAACTTCCAGCAGTGGGTGGGGGTGTCCACTCATTCATGCCCCTCCTCTAACCACCACCGTGGAGGTATGCAGATAGATATTGAGAAATGAATGGAAGAAACATTTTCACTATTTTGATCTCTGAAGGTCAGGAAGGTATCTGCATATGCACAGCGCAATTTTCAAAATAGCTGCATCCTTGTGTGATATTTATAGACAGCAAATTGACAAATCCCATTTTCTTATCCATAATGTTACTCTCTCTCTCTCTCTCTTTTTAATATTGTATTGTGAATTATGTGATAGTTTACATGGGAGAACATTAGTTTTACATTCAACCTATTGTATATCATTTCATTGTCATGGATACAATTCCCTCCATGCACCATCAACCAACCAAAGGGTATATCCTACAAGCCTGCCCCCACCCTCCCGAACCCCCTCCCTGGTCATCAGCACACAGCCCTCTACCTCTCTGGGTCTAAAGTCCCCAGCTGCTCCATATCTCCATGTCATCATCTCTGCCTCCATCTCTGGCATCACTGCTTTTCTGGGAAGGGTCCCGCTCTCTGCTCTTCTCCCTTCATGGTCCCAGAGACCTCCGCTCCTAGACTGTAAAGTTACTCCCCTCCTTGCTACAAAATGTCTACCTTTACATTTCCAACCCTCACAATCAGACCTGACAACAATTATTCACTACTGTATCACAAGAGACCTATCTGCATTTCCTTTCATCAGCCCTGCCTAGACAGATTGGATATTAGTCAGTGGAGATTTTAACTTCCTCCATGCCCTCTGGGTCTAGATTCCCTCTCGAAAGCTTGTAAGCCAGTCACTTCTTGCCTTTGTAGCCACCCCCCACCCATTTTGGATAGCCAATGTCCAAGTTGCCCATCCCTGTCTAGTCTGTGTATATGGGGGGTGGGAATGATCCTTGCTGTGAAGATTTATTCCCTCTTTTGAGCTACTGCATCCATAGGTATAGATCAAGTTCATCAAATTGTATCAGATTACTCTTTTTCCCTCTTTTTTCTTCTTCTAATTCAGCTCTGATCATCCAGTCATTGAAGCCAGGTCAAGTGAGTATTATCTGCAGCGTGGGTGTTCTTGTGCATATGCCCTCTCTTCTTATCAGCTGTATGCCTCACTCTCCACTCTAGTCCTCTGAGGCTATGTCACTGACTCTGGTCCCAAGAGTCCCCAGGTCTTGCCATACTGCTAGCCAACCAGGTCTCCACCCCAGTTCACAGGTCTTTTAAATGTTGTAGGACTTGGCTCGAAGCTTCATTGCTGTTTTTTCCCTCACTTTCCCTTATCGGTGATGAATGTGGTCACCAGAGTATGTATTCCCATTGAGTCTTAATCTTGGAAGCAGGTTTGTTCTGAGGGAACAATGACCACTTGCCTTGATGTCTCCTAGGCGAGCAACTTGCTTGTTCTTGTAGTAATCAGTCGGTCTGCCTATATTGTTTTGTATTTTTCCTATCAATCTTTCTTTCAAGAAGTAACTTCTGTTCTTCTAGCCTCTCCAGGCTGGTCTGCCCATCATTTCAAGAGGAAATTACCTACCTCTGATTATTCTGGATGCTGTTCAGAATTCCACCTATAGTCGTACGTAATGCAGAGGCTCTGCAGGAAGCCTCCTTCACTTGGCATTTTCGGTATTCTAATCAGTTATAGGCAGAAGACAGACTTACAAGCTTTTTATGGTGATATTTCTGGTTATTCCTTTCTCTCCCCATCCAGTGTCTATTTTATATTGTAATGCAAGGAAAACCAAGATTCAAAAGATAGCCAAGAATCTTAACATTATTTCCCCCCTTTTGCCCATTCCAACCACGTCTCAATCACTGTATCCCAGAGCCCTGTTGTTCCAGGGTTGTGAATACATCATTATTTACCTCTGTTCCACTTAGCCCATGAAAACCTGCCTAATTGTTCTCACATCTGCTTTGTTCTTCCATTCCCCTCTCCCTTCTTGTATATTGCCTCCTCCGCAGCTCCCAAACTATCTTGTGTCTAATCCCTGCCCTGTGATCCACCTTCACCTCCCTCCCCTCACCCCACCACTACATCCCAGCAACCAACAAAGAACTCCCCGCCTCCTTTAGTATGGGTTCTTTTTCATAGTCTTTTACAGTAGTGGTCCTATGCAGTATTTCTCCTTTTGTGACTGACTAATTTCACTCAACATAATGTCCTC
>NW_006408677.1:7770189-7777760 GCF_000296735.1 Chrysochloris asiatica | reverse complement strand
CCTGTGCAGCAGATTTGCCCAATGAAATACGTCGTCTGATCTCTTGACTGCTGCTTCTGTGAGTAGTTTCCTATATATTTTAGAAGTAAGTCCCTTCTCTGATATGTCATTGAAAAAAGATTTTTTTCTCATTCTTTGGGTTCCATTTTTACCCTTCTAATGAAGTCTTTTGATGCAGATAAGTTTTTAATTTTTAGTATGTCCCACTCATCTCTTTTGTCTACTTTGGTTTGTGTAGTTTTCAAAATGTTTGACAGTCTGTGTATATCTTGAATTAGTGCCCTCAAATTTGTCCCTGTTTTTTCACTGATGGCCTTCATAATTCTGGGATTCACATTTAGGTCTTTAATCCATATTGAATTTTTTTGTGTGTAAATTGTGAGGTGAAGGTCTTGGTTCAGTCCTCTGCATATCACTTTCCAATTCTGCCAACACCATCTGTTCAAGGGACTATCATTTTCTCATGTGATATATTTAGGTGTTTGGTCAAAAATCATTCGGCTGTATGTAGATGGGTTAATTTCTGGGTTCGCAATTCTGTTCCATTGGTCTATTTATCTTTCATTGTATCAGTACCAGGCTGTTTTGAACACTGTACCTGTGTAGTAAATTTTGAAGTCAGGGAGTAAGAGGCCTCCAACCTTATTCTTCTTCTTAAGAAGTGCTTTGCTTATCTTGGGTCTCTTTCCTTTTCATATAAAGTTTGTAATTGTTTTTTCCATCTCTTTGAAGAATGTTGTTGGAATATGGATTGGGATTGGATTATATATGTAAATTGCTTTGGGCAGTATTTACATTTTCACAATGTTAAGTATTCCTTTCCAGGAGCATGGCACAGCCTTCCATTTTTGTAAGTCTCTTTTGGTTTCTTGTAGTAGTGTTTTGTAGTTTTCTTTGTAGCAGTCCTTTGTTTCTCTGGTTACATTTATTCCTAGATATTTCATCCTTTGGATGGCTATTGTAAATGGTATTGCTTTCCTAATGTCCTTTTCAATGCTGTCATTTTCAGTATGGAGGAATCCAACTTTGTACATTGATCTTATATCCTGCCATTTTGCGGAATCTTCCAATGAGGTCTAGTAGCTTTTTGACTGAGTCTTTTGTTTTTTCTATGTATAGGATCATATCGTCTGCAAATAGGGAGAGTTTTACTTCATCTTTGTCAATTTGGATGCCTTTAATTTCTTTGTCTTGCTGTATAGCTCTTGCTAAGTCTTCCAGCACAATATTGAATAGGAGTGGTGATGTAGGACCAAGAAAAAGACTCCATTCTGTACATTAGCCTGAACACGTCCTCCTGTTCCATGAATGTGCTAAATCAGCTTATGCTGCCTTAGAATATCCTTTCACTCCTAGCAACAGCAAGAACTAGATAAGCAGTAGACAGGACAAACCAAGGCCAGCTGTTTTCCTTTGCCCTAGCCTAAGAACAAAGACCACCAGTCTTGACCAATTAAACTGTAACATCTCATACTTTGCCATATGTCAACCAATCCAAATATTGCAAAGCTGAAAAACCCTGAGCTTGTTTAAAAACTCTATAAAAACCCCACAGACAAAGAGTTGGGGGCTCCATCCCTCATCTGCTGCGTTGGATGCCGGTCGAGTCAGAGCTCGAGCATGAATAACTGAGGGTTCAAGGCTCTATCCCTCATCCGCTGTCTCGGCTGCAGGTGGAGTCAGAGCTTGAGCATGAATAATGTTAACTGAGGGTTCAAGGCTCCATCCCTTATCAGCTGCGTCCGATGCAGGTGGAGTTCGAGCCCAAGCATGAATAACTGAGAGTTCGCGGCTCCATCCCTCATCTGCTGCATCGGATGCAGGTGGAGTCAGAGCTCGGCCTTGAATAACTGGGAGTTCAAGGCTCCATCCCTCATCTGCTATGTCGGATGCAGGTGGGGTCCGAGCTGGAGCTTGAATAAACAACCCTTATGTATTTGCATCGGTGTCGGCTCCTTGGTGGTCTTTGGGGACCCCGAATTCTGGGCACAACAGTGACAAAGGGCATCCTTGACTGTTTTCTGTTCACAGAGGGAATGCTTTCAGTTTCTCTCCATTGAGAGTAATGTAGGCTCTTTGTTTTGTATATATGCTCTTAATTATGTTGAGGAATTTCCCTTCAATTCATATTTGGTTGAGTGTTTTTATCTAATGTTGAACAATCCTTGCATCCCTGATATGAATCCCACTTGATCATGATGTATTACCTTTTTGATGTGTTGCTGTGTTCTTTTGGCTAAGATTTTGTTGAGAATTTTTGCATCTATGTTCATGAGGAATATTGGTGTATAATTTTCTTTCTTAGTGACATCCTTTCCTTGTTTTTCGTATGAGGGTTATGCCTGCTTCATAAAACGTGTTAGAAAATTTTCCATTCTCCTCCATCTTCTGGAATAATTTGAGTAGAATTGGTGACAGCTCTTCCCTGAATGTTTGGTAGAACTCACAAGTGAAGCCATCTGGGCCTGGACTTTTTTGGTTGGGAGTCTTTTGATGACCTGATCAATTTTTCATTTTGTTATGGGTCTGTTCAGGTTTTCTACTTCACCGTGTATATGTTTAGGTAGGTTGCATTTATTTAAAAATATATGCATCTCTTCTAAATTTTCAAATTTTTTGGAGTACAACTCTTCATAGTATTCTGTTATTATCCTTTTGATTTCCTTTGGTTCCATTGTGACATCGCCCATGTGTTTCTGATGCGTGTTATTTGTGTCTTCTCTCTATTTTCTTTTGTTATGTTTGACAATGTTCCGTCAATTTTGTTAATCCTTTCAAAGAATCAGCTTCTTGTACTGTTGATTGTTTCTATAGTTTTTGTTTTCTGTCTCATTTATTTCTGCTCTAATTTTTATTATTCATTTTTTCTTGGTGGCTGTACGTTCCCTCTGTTGGTCTTTTTCTAATTGTTGTAGTTGCTGTGTTAATGTGCTAGTTTTGGTTCTTTCTTCTTTTTAGATGTGTGCATTTATTGCAATACATTGTCCTCTCAGCATTGCTTTCACTGTGTCCCAAATATTTTGGTATGGTGTGTTTTCATTTTCAATTGTTTCTAGGAACTTTGTGAATTCACATTTAATTTTTTCTGCTACCCAGTCGCTTTTCAGCAGGGTGTTATTCAGTTTCCATGTATTTGACTTGATTTCCTTGATCTCATTGTTAATTTCTAATTTGATAGCATTGTGGTCTGAGAAGATGCTTTGTACTAGTTTGATATTTATAAATAAATATGGAGATTTGTTTTGTGGCCTAAGACTTGGTCTATTCTGGAGAATGTTCCATGTGCACTGGAAAAGAATGTGTATTGTACAGTTTATGGATAGAATGCTCTGTACACATCTGTGCGGTCCAGTTGGCTTATTGTGTTGTTTAGTTCTTCAGTGTCTTTGTCAAGTTTCTTTCTGGTTGTTCTATCCATTTTTGAAAGTGATGTATTAAAATCTCCCACTATTATTATAGATTCATCTATTTCTTACTTCAAGTCTATTACAGTTTGCCTTATATATTTTGGACCTCTTTCATTGGGAGCATAGATATTTATTATGGTTATGTCATCGTGTTCAATTGTCCCTTTAATCTATTATGCTGGTTTTTGTCTTAAAGTTTATTTTATCAGAGATTAGTACTGCCACACCTGTTCGTTTTTCATTGCAATTAGCTTGGTATATATAGATCTGTTCTATATTGGTTCTTTTGGCAGCCCATGGCACTTTCAATATTCTCCTCCAACACCATAACTCAAACGCATCAATTCTTCTATGGATCTCTTCTAATCAGTCAGCCAGATAATTGTGTTCCAAATTTCTTGATAGAGATGAGTGAGTGCCTCATGTACTTCCTCACTTTCTTGAGAGATTTCAATGTTTATTCCATCAATTCCTGGTGCCTTGTTCTTTGCCAATTCCTTCAATGCACCGTGGACTTCCTCCTTTAATATCATTGGCTCTTGGTCATATGATACCTCTTGAAACAGCTGAACATTAACCATTTCCTTTTGGTACAGTAACCCTGTGTATAGCTTCCATCTTCTCTTGATGCTTCCTGCGTCATTCAATAATTTGCCCAGATAATCGTTCAAAAACAAAAGTTGAGGTTTGGATTTTTTCTTGAGTTCCCCCAGCTTGAGAAATGCTGTGCATGTTCTTCCTTTTTGGTTTCCTGATTCCAGATCTTTGCATATTTTGTTGTAATATTTGGCTTTATCTTCTCAAGTTAATGTTTGAAATTTTCTGTTCATCTCTTGTACCTCCTCATTTCTTCCATTTGCTTTAGCACCTCTATGCTTGAGAGCAAGTTTCAGTGTCTCTTCTGACTGTAGCCTTAGTGCCAACTTATACTGACCCTGTATAGGGTTTCCTATGAGCAGCGAATGGGTTTGAACTGCCTACCTTGTGGTTGGCAATCCAGTGCTTATCTTATAGTGACACACCACGACTCCCATATTTATCTTACTATTTAGTATATAGCAGAGCATCCTATGGGTAAAAAACATTGAAGAAACACTTCCAGATACACAAAAATGTGTGAAACATAGTAATGCACATGGTCAGCAGTTGAAACCCACAAGATGCTCCTTGGAAACCCTATACAGGTTGCTGTGAATCAGAACTGATTCAGTGGTACTTAACAACAACAATAATGCAATAATAATAATTTACTATTATACTACAATAAAGAGAAATTATTTTTTAATAATACTGTTTTGAATTGTATCCATTTGTTATTTGGTAGTTCAATTTTGTAATATAATAGGTTTTATGGGGGTGTATGGGCTGTACATAATTCATATGTCCCTAAACTAAGGACTTTCTATAAATCTGCAATGAACATTCCTGTACAAGTTTTTGTGTGGATTTATATTTTCATTTCTTTTGCATATAAGAGTGGAATATCTGGGTCACAGGATATGTTTTTGTAACTGTTTTCCAAAGCAGATGCACCATTTACTTCTCCTTCAGTGATATAGAAGGGTTCCAATTTCTCAATCTCACTAAAATTTCTTATATTTTTACATAAGATTCCAAATGTGGTACTGTAGGATAATCATTCAACTTCAAGTTAGGTTTGAACCACAAAGTCGGTAGACTTCTATCCAGAAACTCTAGGATCAGGTCTGTATGATCAGCACTGGACTGCGAGCTGCAAGGTCAGCAATTCAAACACATCAGCTGCTTCTTGAAAACCTTATACAGGGTCACTGTGAGTTGGAATGGACTCAAGAGCACTTTACAGCAACAACAGTGGAAGAAGGAGTCCTGTCATGGCACTGTAGGATAAGCACTGGATTTCAAGGTTGGTTTGAACTGCAAGATCAGCAGTTCAAATCCGCCAGATGCTCTTTGGAAATCAAATACATGGTTGATAAGAGTCAGAACTGACTTAACAGCACCAATACGCAACAACAAATGGATATGAAGTGGTGTTTCATTTTACTTTTTATTTGCATTTCTCTAATGCTGGGGCAGTGTTTAATTCTGTTGTGCTATGAGTTGGTCACTATGAGTTGGTATCAACTCGATAGCACCTAACAACAACAACAACAACAAATGCTGGGGTGGGGAACATTTGGCCAGCAGCTGTATAAGCTGGCGAAATCAAGTAGTCTGGCTCTGCCAAGGCAACCACAGATGGACTCAGGAGTCAATAAATCTAGGAGCATTTTTCATAGAAAATTAAATTTTATTAAGTGATATAAATACAAAATAGCCTTTGGCAGAAAAATGTTCCCCACTCCTGCTTTCATAATGAGTGATGTTGAGAATCTTTTCATGTAGTTATTGGATAATTGTTTATCTTCTTCATCTAAATATTCAGATTCTTTACCTATTTTTAAACTGAGCTATTCTGTTTCTATTGTTGAGCTTTATAAGTATTTTTTAAATACATATGTATATATTCTTTATATAAGCACCTTATCAGGTGTCTTATTTGTGAATATCTTCTCGTTTTTCTCCCATTCTGTAGATTGTCTTTTCATTCTCTTGAAAGTATCCTTTGCTCATACATTTTAAATGTTAAGTACAATTTATCTTTTAGTTGTCATTGCCTGTACTTTTGGGGTCTTATCTCAGAAGACTTTGCCCAAACCAAAGTCATGAATATTCACTTCTAGAACTTTTATAATTTTAGTTGTAACACATAGGTCTATGTTACATTTTGAGTTACTTTTTAAAATATGGTATGAGATAAGTACAAATTAATTCTTTTACCCATCAATAATCAGTTCTCCTGTTACCAATTGTTGAAAATATTATTTCTCTACTAAATTGAAATGGCACCCTTGTCAAAATACTATAAATTTATGGCTTAGACTCTCATTTCAATTTCATAGATCCTGACACGGCACCATAGGATAAACACTTGACCGCAAGGTTGGTTTGAACTGCAATGTTGGTGGTCCAAACTCACTAGCCACTCCTTGAAAACCCTATACAGGCTCACTATGAGTAGGAACTGACTTGACGGCACTTAACAACAAAACCAACATGTGTATTTTTGGAATCCTGGTGTGATGCTGTAGGATCAGCACTGGACTGCTAACTACAAGGTCAAAAACAGTTCAAATCCATCAGGTGCTCCATGAAAACCCTATCAAGTGTTGCTATGAGTCAGAACCAACTCGGTTGAGCTTAATAACAACAATGTATGTATCTTTATGCAACAGCCACATTCTTAACTAATGTTACTTTACACTAAGTTATGAAATTGTGAAGTTTTACAGCTTTTAAAGTGTGAGTTTTGTTTAACCACTCTTACATTGATGGGCATTTAGTCTATCTCCATCTTTTTGATGTGTCTCTTATAGACAATGTATTGAAGGACCCTGGAAATGTAAATTTTATTACATTCTTAAACATTTTCTTATTTTGGTGCTATTTAAATGGAATTGTTTTAAATTTTTTTCATTCCAGTTGTTGTTAGGTGCCATCAAATCAGTACCAATTCATAGCCACCCTAGTCACAACAGAACAAAACATTGCCCAGTCCTGGACCAACCTAACAATCGTTGCTACGCTTGAGCCCATTGATGTCTGCCACTGTGCCTATCCACATCTCTGGGGGTCTTCTTCATTTTCTCTGACATTTCACCTTACCAAAAATGATATCCTTTCCAGCAACAGGTCCCTCATGACAATGTGTCCAAATATGACAGAAAAAGTCTGGCCATCCTGGGTTCCAAGAAGCACTCTATTTCTTTCAACACTATCTACTTCTTTGAGCAGTCCATTATGCTTTCAGTACTCTCCTCCAACATAACTCAAATGGATCTACAGTCTTACTTATTCATTATCCAACTTTTGCATGAATATGAGGTTATTGAAAATACCAAGCCTTGAGTCAGACGCAGTTTAGTCCTCATACTGACATCTTTGCTCTTCAACACTTTTAAAAGGCTGCAGATTTGTCTAATGCAGTACATCGTTTGATTTCTTGACTATTGCTTCCGTGAATGTTGATGGTTGATCTGAGCAAAATGAAGTCTTTGACAACTTCAATCTTTCTCCATTGATTAGGATGTTGTTTATTAGTCCAGTAGTGAAGACTTTTTTTTTTTTTTTTCTTCTTTACAT
>NW_006408677.1:7765800-7766329 GCF_000296735.1 Chrysochloris asiatica | reverse complement strand
TTTACTTCCTCTTTGCCAATTTGGATGCCTTTAATTTCCCTGTCTTGCCGTATAGCTCTTGCTAAGACTTCCAGCACAATGTTGAATAGAAGCGGAGAAAGAGGACATCTTTTTCTGGTTCCAGTTCGCAGAGGGAAGACTTTCAGTTTCTCTCCATTAGAGTAATGTAGGCTGTTGGTTTTTTATATATGCTCTTTATTATGTTGAGGAATTTCCCTTGAATTCCTAATCATTGAGTGTTTTTATCATGAATGGATGTTGGATTTTGTTGAATGCCTTTTCTGCATCAATTGATATGATCATGTGGTTCTTTTCTTTTTTCTTATTTATATGGTGAATAACAATGATCGTTTTTCTAATGTTGAATCATCCTTGCATACCTGATATGAATCCCACTTGATCATGATGTATTATCTTTTTGATGTGTTTCTGAATCCTGTTGGCTAGGATTTTGTTGAGAATTTTTGCATCTATGTTCATGAGGGATATTGGTCTATAATTTTCTTTCTTAGTGATGTCCTTCCCTGGT
>NW_006408677.1:7754049-7765700 GCF_000296735.1 Chrysochloris asiatica | reverse complement strand
TTTTTCTTCTTTACATTGAGATGCAATCCATACTGAAGGTTGTGGTCTTTGATCTTCATCAGTAAGTATTTTAAGTCCTCTTCACTTTCAGCAATCACAGTGGTATCATCTGCATATCGCAGGTTGTTAATGAATCTTACTCCAATCCTGATGCCATGTTTTTCTTCATATAATCCAGCTTCTCAGATTATTTGCTCTGGATACAGATTGAATAAGTATGGTGAAAGAATACAACCCTGACACACACCTTTCCTAATTTTAAACCATTTGGTGCTCCTTTGTTCTGTTCAAACAACAGATTCTTGGTCTATATACAGGTTCCTCATGAATACAGTTAAGTATTCCAGAATACTCATACTTTGCAAATTTTTCCATTGTTTGTCATGATCCATACAATCTTTGCGTAGTCAAAAATGCACAGGTAAACATCTTTCTGGTATTCTCTTGTTTCAGCCAAGAGCCATCTGATGCCATCAATGATATCCCTCATTCCATGCCCTCTTCTGAATCCAGCTTGAATCTCTGAAAGTTCTCTGTCAATTGTTACATCTGTTTTTGTATTACCTTTACTAAAATTTTACTTGCATGGAATATCAATGATACTGTCTGAAGATTTCCGCATTCCATTGGGTCACCTATCTTTGGAATGGGAATAAGTAAGGACCTCTTTCACTCAGTTGGCCAAGTAGTTGGCTTCCAAATTTCTTGGTATAGATGAGTGAGTGACTCAAGTGCCACTTCACTTTCTTGAAAGATTTCAATTTTTATTCCACCAATTCCCAGTGCCATGTTCTTTGCCAATGCCTTCAATCCACCTTTAGGTCATTGACTCTTGATCTTGTGCTATCTCTTGAAATGGTTGAACATCGACCATTTCTTTTTGGTACAGTGACTGTGTATTCTTTCCATCTTCTTTTGTTGTTTTCTGAATTACTCAATAATTTGTCTAGAGAATCCTTCAAAAGCACAAATCGAGGCTTGAATTTTTTCTTCAGTTTCCTTAGCTTGAGAAATACTGAATATGTTCTTCCCTTTTGGTTCTAGCTCCAGATCTTTGTACATTTTGTTGTAGTATTTGAATTTGTCTTCTTGAGCTGACCTTTGAAATTTTCTGTTTATCTCTTATACCACCTCACTTCTTTAATTTGCTTTAACATCTCTACACTGGAGAGCTAGCTTTGGTGTCTCTTCTAACTTCCATTTTTGTCTTTTCCTTCTTTCTTGTCTTCTCAAATGACCCTTTGCTTTTTCCTGTATGATGTTCTTGATGTCATCCCAGAACTCTTCTTGTCTTCGTTCTTTAGTGTTTAATATATCAAATCTGTTCTTCAAATGATCTCTAAATTGAGGTGAGATATATTCAAGGTCATAAGTTTTCTTTCATGGGTTTGTTTTCATTTTCTTCAGCTTCAGTCTGGATTTGCATATATGATCAACTGATGGTCTGTTTCACAATCTGCCCCTGGCCTTGTTTTGGCTGATGATATAGAATTTTTCCACTGTGTCTTTCCACATATGTAGTCAATTTGTTTTCTGTGCATTCTATCTGGTGAGGACCATGTGTGTTTTTTTGTTATTTAAAAAGGTATTTGAAATGAAAAAAATCACTGATCTTACAAAATTCTATCATGTGATCTCCAGCATCATTTCTATCACCAAGGCCATATTTTCCAACCACTGATCCTTCCTCTTTTTTTTCCCAAACTTTGCATTCAAATTGCCAATAATTTTAAATACATCTTGAATTTCATTCATAGTATATAAAAATACAATTGAATTTTATGTTATTTTTGTATCCTTGCTGAGTTACTTTATTAGTTCTAGTACACTTTTATTTTTAGTGGATTCCTTAGGATTTCTTATATACAAGTAGACCCTGACTTGTTACAGGGCTTTTATTCCGTGACCTTGTCATCAGTCAGTTTAATGTAAATAAAATACTCTTTAGTTCTATTTTTTCCATGAAGTTTGTGAAGCCCTTTCATATAAATAATTGAACAAACAAATAAAAGGGTCAATCACAGTGAGGTTCTTTGTAACTTGAGTGAATTGTAAGTCATGGGCAACCAATACAAGATGATTTTGTCTACAAATATTGCTATTTTTCTCCTTTCCAGTCTGAAAGACTTTTATTGATTTTTTTTGGGGGGGTGGGGAGGAGTAGGGGGACTTGATTGTCCTGGCTTGAACTTCCAGTACATTGCTGAAGAGAAGTGGTAAGGGTACATTCATTTCCTTGTCTTTTTCCTGATCTTAAACCAAATCCCATAACCAACCTCCCAGCTGCTGAGTTGATTCCAATTCATTGAGACCTATAGAACAAAGTAGAACTGCCACACAGAGATTCCAAAGCTAAAATCTTTATGAAAATATAGTATCAGACGTGTCTCTATGGAGTAGCTGCTTGGTTTGAACTGCTGACCTTTAGTTAACAGTTAAGCATTTCACTGTAGTACCAGTGCTCCTATTTCTGATTGTAGTGGGAAAATATTCAGCATTTCACCATTAAGTATGCTTTTCATGAATTCCTTTAATCAGCAATTTTCCTAATTCCTAATCTGGACTACTAACCATTAAGATAGGCAGTTTAAAACCTATCAGCTACTTCTTGGGAATACTATAAAGGGTCACAAGTTGGAACAAGGCAATGAACAAAGCTCTAGGAATTGAAAAAATACAGACTGAAATCTTTCCACAAACTGATGCAACACTCACCTATGCCAAGAAATTTGGAAGACAGTTGCCTGGCCTATTGATTGGAAGAAATTCATATTTGTGACAATTCCAAAAAGAGGTTACCAAACATAATAAGGAAATCATTGGACAATATCATTTATATCACATGAAAGTAAAATTTTGGCTGCAACAATACACTGATAGGGTACTTCCAGAGGTCCAATCCATATTCAGATGAGGATGTGGAATGAGGAAAATAATTGCTGGTGTCAGATGGATCTTGTTTGAAAGGAAAGAGTACCAGAAAGGTATTTACCTGTGCTTTACTGACTATGCAAAAACTTTGACTGTGTGGATCATGACTAGCTATGGACAACATTGTTGAGAATGTGTATTCTGGAACACTTTATTATGCTCATGAGGTATCTGTACATACACTAAGAGGCATATGTTTGAATAGAATAAGGAGACACTGAATGGTTTAAAATCAGGAAAGGTGTGCACAAGGGTTGTATTATTTCACCATACTTTTTGCTGAGCAAATAATCTGAGAAGTAGGTTTATATGAAGAAGAACATGACACCAAGATTAGAGGAAGACTCATTAACAACCTGCAATATGTAGATAAAACCTTCTTTGCTGAAAGCGAAGAGGACTTGAAATACATGCTGATGAAGATAAAGGACATAGCCTTCATTATAAGTTGCACTTCAAAGTAAAGAAAACAAAAACACCCTTAATACCAATAAATATCAATTTGATAAATGGAGAAGACATTGAATTTGTCAAAGACTTCATTTTGTTTGGGTTCACTATCAGCACTCATGAAAACAGCAGTCAAAAAATCAAATGACATAGAGTTTTTTTAAGTTTTTGTTGTGAATTATGTGGGTTTACATGGGAGAACATCAGTTTTATGTTCATCCTATCATATTTCGTTTCATTGCAATGATTACAATCCCCTCCATGTATCATCAAATAACCAAAGGGTACACTCCACAGGCCTGACCCCAGCTGTCAGCACACAGCCCCTCTTCCTTCCTGAGTCCAGTGTTCCCAACCACTCCATCTGTCCATGTCATCATCTCTGTCTCCATCCCTGGCATCGCTGCCTCTATGAGTAGGGCCCCACTCTCTGCTCTTCTCACTTGATGGTCCCAGGGACCTCTGCTCCTGGGCTGCAAAATCAATCACTCCCCTCCTTTTGTGAAAAAACATCTACCTCTATATTTCCCACCCTCACAGTCAGTCCTGATGGCAATTATTCACTATTGTACCACAAGAGTCTTATCCCCATTTTCTTTGGCTAGCCCGGTCCCAACAGACTGGAAATCATTCAGGGGGAGATTCTACCTACCCCTACCCCATCCGGAACAAGGCTCCCTCTTGAAAGTTTGTAAGCCAGTTATTTCTTGCCTTTATAGCCTCCCCCCGCCTCATTTTGGGAAGCCAATGTCTAAGTTGCCTAACTCTGTACCGAGGGGGTGAGGGTAATCCTCGTTGTAAAGATTAGTTCCCTTTTTCAGCTACTATATCCATATGCATAGGTAAAGTTCATCAAATTGTAACCGGTTACTCTTTTTTTTTCCCCCTCTTCTTCTTCTAGTAAAGTTTTGATCATCCAACCATCGAATCCAGGTCAAGTGGGTACTATCTGCAAGTATGGGCATTCTTGTGCATCTTCCCTCACTTCGTATCAGCTAGACACTTCACTCTCCACTCTAGTCCTCTGTGGCCATGTCACTGCCTCTAGGCCCAGGAGTTCCCAAGTCTTGCTGTACTATTGGCCATGCTGGTCTCCACCTGGTTTCACAGGGGTCTATTGAATATGATAGAACTTAGCTCCCAACTTCATTGCTGTTTTATCCCCCTCTTCCCCTTATTGGTGACCAATGTGGTCACCAGCCAGACCACATGCCTGCTTATGTATTCTCCTTGAGTCTTAGTCTTGGAAGGGAGTTTTCTCTGAGGGGACCTGACCACTTGCCTTGATCGCTCCCTGGGGAACAGCTTACTTGTTCTTGTAGTAATCAATCAGACTGTGGTTATTGTTAAGGATTTTTCCTGCCAGTCTTTCTTTCATGAAATATCTTCTGTTCTTCTAGCCATTCCAGGCTGGTCTACTCATCCTTTCCAGTGAAAATTTCCCACCTCAGATGATTCTGGATGGGGTTCTGGATTCCACCTATGGTCTTATGCAATGCAAAGGCTCCACAGGAAGCCTCTTTCACTGGGCAACTTCTAGCCCCCTTTAAGGTATTCCAGTCAGTTATAGGCTGAAGACGGACTTACAAGCTTTCTATTGTGATGTTTCTGGCTATTCCTTTCTCATCCCCTCAAGTATCTATTTTACAATGGTAGGCAAAGGAAACCAAGATTCAAAAGACAGCCAAGCATCTTAACATTATAACCCTCTTTTACCCATTCAAACCATACCTCAATCCCTGTATCCAAGAGCCCTGTTGTTCCAAGGTTGTTGCATACATCATCATTTACCTCTGTCCCACTTAGCCCATGCAAACCAGCCTAACTGTCCACGTATCCACCTTCTTCTTCCATTTCCCTTCCCATTCTTGTGTATTGTACCCCCTGCCCTTCCATCACCCAAGCTATACTGTGTCTATTCCCTACCCTGTGCTCTATCTTCCCCCTCCCTTCCTCCCTTCCTCTCATCCCATACATCCCGGTGATCAGTATATATATATATCCCCCCCCCCCTTTTTAGGGTTCTTTTCCTTAGTATTTTACAATAATGGTGCTATGCAGTATTTCTCCTTTTGTGATTGACTAATTTCACTCAGCATAATGTCCTCAAGGTTCATCCATGTTATGCTAGTGGCTTGCAGCTTCCTTGGTGTTCTTCAAGGTAGCATACTATTCCATTGTGTGTATGTACCACAGTTTGTTTATCCATTCTTCAATTGATAGGCTGTCTCCATTGTTTTGCTATTGTAAATAGTGTTGCTATGAACATTGGTGTGCATATATATACTCGTGTTATCACTCCTGTTTCTTGTGAGTAAATACCAATTAGAGTAATTGCTGGATAATAAGGCATTTTTACTTCCAAACTTCTGAGGAAGTACCATATTGATTTCCAGGTTGGACAATTTTGCAATCCCACCAACAATGTAGGAGGGTCCCAGTCTCCCTGCATCCTCACCAGCTCAAATGACATATTGAATCAGGCAAATCTGTTGCACAAAACCTCTTCAATATACTTAAGAGCAAAGGTGTCAGTTTGAGGACCACGTTGCACCTGGCACAAACCTTGGTATTTTTAGTAGCCTCATATACATGTGAAAGTTGGACAATGAATAAGGAAGACTGTAGATGAATGAGGCATTTGAGTTAAGGTGTTGGATGGATTTTAAAAGTACCATGGACTGCCAGATTCTTCTGGTGTTGGAAGAATCGGAGCCAGAATGCTCCTTAGAAGCCAGGATGGCCAGACTTCGTCTCTCACACTTCAGACATATGATCAGAAGGGACCGACCAGTCCCTGGAGGGTCATCAGAAAAGACTACCCACAATGAGATAAATTGGCACAGTGACAGCAGCAGTGGACTCAAGTGTAACAGTGATTGTGAGGTTGGTGCAGGACAGGACAATGTTTTGTTCTGTAGTGCATAGGGTAGCTATGAGTTGGAACCTACTCGATAGCACATAACAACAACGACAATGAGTAGAAACCAACTGTATATCATTTAACTCAATAATATAGTTAATGATTAACATAATGTGAACTCCTACTCGATAATTTTACCGCCAAAAATAAGGAATAAGTGCATTTGAGGGTTTTTTTTAAACATACATTTTTCTGTATTTCAGATTTGCTGATTCATTTTGTAGCTTTCCTTTTTTTACTTCATATTATTTGCATCTGCGATACTATTAAGATAATTTTTATAAACTTCTTAATATACTATTGTATGAATGTAGCATAATTTACTGAATTTATTTTCTATATTTGTACTTTTATGTTGCTTCTTAGTTTAGCTAAGTTTTACTCATAACATTCTGCATTAGAAGTTTTATATCTTGATTTTCCTTAACATTTTGTAAAGAGCATATTCAACATAATATAATTTACATTCTGAAAAATCTAATCATGAATGCCTATAAAAGATTCCACCGTATGCAGAGGCCTCAAAATGTTCATGGAAAAATGTCATTATCTTTTTTCTTTTTTAAAAGAACCTTTTATTTTGTATTGAGTGTGTGAGGCTTATAGGGCAGATGATGAGTTTTACATTCAACAAATATAAAAATTAATTATATTTTTCCATGAACTTTTTGAAGCCCCTTTGTATAGGTATTGCTGTTTAGTGCGGTTGAGTCGATTCTGACCCATAGTGATCCTGTATAGGGTTTCCGAGGAGCAGCTGGTGAACTTGAACTGCCGACCTTGCAGTTCAAATGGCTTTGAAGTCTGGCACATTAACCAACAGCATCACACCAGGACTCCTGTATAGGTGTAGCATATGGTTCTTTTTTCTAACAGATCCCATATTATTGTTGTTAAGTGCCATCGAGTAGGGTCTGACTCATAGTGACCCTGTCTGTATAAGGTAGCTGAGGAGCAGCTGGTGAATTTGAACCATTGACATTGCAGTTCACACTGACCTTGAGTTCCAGTGCTTATCCTATGGCATCATACTAGGACTCCAGATCCCATAATACTGGTCATTAAATTATTGACAACTTTGATAGTATACATCTTGAGATTGACATGTTGTAATGGTAGTTGTTGTTAGGTACCCTGTATAACTTTTCAGGGACTGTTTATCTTCAGAGAATAGAAAGCCTCATCTGTCTCTTGAGGAGCAGCTAGTGGGTTTGAACCACCAACTTTGTGGTTAGCAATCCAGTGCTTGTCCCACAGTGACAACAGCACTTCCTAACATAGACATATTGATGCCTTTAAATCTTTGGTCACATCTTGGATTATCAAGATATATTGGGTCAAATTTTTAATTTTTATTATTGCCTGAAATTTTATATTAAGTTAGAATTATGCTTTATCATAGAGATATACTGTAATTGCTCTAACCCTTGCCATATTTTTAAATGTCTTATTTTCATTGTTAATAGTAATCCTTTCATAATCATCCTTGTGTGACACTGTAATGGGCTGCTAAACCACAAGGTTGGTGGTTCAAACCCACCAACTGCTCCTTGGATTCCCTGTACAGATTTCCATAGTTCAGAACTGACTCAATGACAGTTAACAATAAAAACAACAATTATCCTTGTACATAAGTCTTTGGGTGCCTTTTCTAAGATAGGAACTTTTAAAAGGTATGAGCATAATAGTTGATTTACTCTCCAGAAAATGAATGCCAATTTATATTCTCATTGACAGTATATGAGACTCATTGTTTTATTGCAGGTTTTGGAACACTGAGGTGATAATGTTCTTTTTAATTTCATTGTTAATTTGATAGGTTCTACCAATGTCAACCAGCAAAAGATGGATCAAAAGATAGAATATTAGGTGGATCAATAGGTATGAATTTTTATGTAAAGGCTTAGGAAAAAATTATGCATTTGCATGAAACTTTTGGCTATACTGAAATGATGGAGGCACGCCAGTGATGTTGAAACAAGACTTCCAAACTAATAATTATGATGATGATTGTAATAACAATTATTATTATAAAAAGAAGTCATTTTTATATGATTAATTTTAGAAGACTATATTAAAAAGCACTTTACCAGTGGTCAGTATTTTAACTTTTTACGATTCATTTTTTTTAAGCTTTTATTTTGAATTGTGTGATAGTTTACATGACAGAATATAGGTTTTGCACTCAACGAATCATATGTTGTTTCATTACAATGATTACAATCCACTCCATGCACCATCATTTAACAGTATGTGCCTCAATCCCCCCCTTTTTTAAATGTACATAGAAATACACTGGAATATATAATCATTTAAACAACCAGAGGACACGTTTTACAAGCCAGCCTCCTACCTGCCAGCACACAGCCTTTATCTTTCCATGAGTGTAGTAGAGTCCTCAGCTGTCCTGTCTCTCCATGCCATCACCTCTGTCCCCCTCTATGGTGTAGCTGATTCTCTGGTTAGGATCCCATGTTCCTGCTCATGCTCTTCCCTCTTGATGGTCCTGTGGTCCTCTGTTCATGGAATATATGATTAACTACTCCCCCGCTGTTTGCTACACATTTTCTACCTTTACAGATGTGACAATTGCAGTAAGGCATGATAACAGTTACTCACTATTGAATCAAAAGAATCCTATCCCCATCTCCTTTCACCGGGCCCAACTAGACAAAATTAAAAATATTCAGTGGGGAGTCTACCTTTCCCTGCACACTCTGAAACTAAACTCCCTCTTGAACACTTGTAAGCCAGTCACTCCATGCCTTTATAGCCACCCCATTTTAAGTTGCCTGTCCCTATCATTATCAGTTAATTTAAAAATACGTTTGTGTAAGGTGAATTATTTAATACGGCAGATCTTGAAAAGTTAAAAAAAAGATGTTATAATAGGGGAAAATATTAACAGTGATTTCTGCAGAAAAGTAGAGTAGGGGTATCCTGTGGAGAAGACAGGCAAATGCCCAAGTTCATATTTTGTAATGGGAAGTGGACATAAGTTGTAGGGCAGCAAGATAATTTTACTTATTCTGATAGCTAGGAGAGACAAGAGAGATAAGAAAGAATAAGGAATAATTATACTTCTCTTTTGTCAAAACAAGCTCTAGTGTGGTGCTGTAGGATAAGCTCTGGACTGCTAACCACAGGTCAGCATTTCAAATCTACTAGCTGCTTTTGGGAAAACCTATACAATTTTGCTATTAGTTGGAACAGACTTGATGGCACACAACAACAATAACAAATTAAATGTGAGTCTTATATCTATTGACCAGAGGAGAGAATCAATGTGATTCCTGCTGTACTCATGACTTGTGTACACATGAGTATGCACACACAAACACAAACCCACACACACGACATGTTTGCCTGTAGTACTCATGCATCTGCCCTTGCCTACCTGGTGATATTCTGGTGTTTTCTTTTCCTTCAGATGTCCCCTTCTCTGACTTTCCTAAATAGAATTAATAGCAATGACAGCTTCAATGGTGATAACAAATATGTATTGGTAGCTGATGCCATGTCTTATAGTGAGTGAGGTTCTTTATGTGTATTATACTGTATATAATGCAAACAATAGTTTTTTTGCTTTGCAAACAATAGTTATTACTACTATTCCCTCCATTTTAAGATGATTAAGTGGAAAGACAGAGAGTATGGGTAATTGGCAAGGTAACACTTCTAGTAAAGGGGCAAAACCAGGGCTCAAAAGACTGCATTGTCTCATTTTATGGTGGTCAGTAACCCTGATAAAGTATAATACACACCCTTCGATCACTTAAAGATAACAATTATGAACTATATGGTAAATAATATTTTGGTTTATGGGTCACTTAAGATGATAAAATATCCATTATTTTGTAATTGCTCCTAGGGCACTTTGTGTTTATCATAGTTTTATAGATGAAACTATGTGAATCAGAATACTGCAGAACTTATTGTTGTTGTTAAATACCGTCAAGTCAGTTCCAAACCATAGCGACCCTCTAGAGGGTTTCCAAGGAGCGACTGGTGAGCTTGAACCACCAATCTTTCAGTTCAAACTGACTATGCAGTCTAGTGCATTAAACCATAGCACCACACCAGGACTCCATTGCAGAACTAGGTGCAGTCATTTATATTAACAAAGAAGAACAAATTTGAAGCATTGCACTATTAGAGGAAAGTTCATTGATATAAATATTATTTCTAATAGCTCCTTGTTGTTTTTAGTTGGCATATAAGATTATATGCAATGTCTTGATAAAAGTTTAACCCAGTTTGTTTGTTTGTTTTCCAGTATGTCTACCTACCTGGAGTCCTGGTGTGGTGCTGAGGGTTATAGTACTGGACTGAAAGATCGGTGGTTCAAGCTCACTAGCTGCTCTTTGGAAACCCTATATTGTTGTTGTTAAGTGCTGTTGAGTCTATTCCGACCCATAGCAAGCCTGTATAGAGTTTCTGAGGCTGTAAATATTTATGGGAGCAGAAACCCTCCTCTTTCTCCTGAGGAATCGCTGGTAGTTTCAAACTGCTGACCCCGAGGTTAGCAGCCTGATTCGTAACCACTATGCTACCAGAACTCCTTTGGAAACCCTATACGGGGTTGCTATGGATTGGAACCAACTCTACGGCATTTAACAATAACAACAACCTACCTACCTATTTCAACAATCACTGCTGTTCATGATAGATAAGAAAGTTTAACAAAATGTGAATTGTTGGTTCTGTTTCCAGTTAACTGTTTATTAAGGGAAAGATACTTGCCTCACTGTTGCTATGTTTCTGTGTCTGTGTATTTTTCACAAGGGTGATGAAGATAAATGATTTATTAAAATACCATAAAACCTTAATTGGCTTGAATAAGGAAAGAGGAAGGTGGAAGGATTGATATAATTAAAAATGTTAGTTGAGGGGTGGTGAAATAAGCAGATGCCCTTTTAACCTACTAACACCCAATTTTTTAAAACAAATTTAAGAGTAACTAGTAAAGTAAATGGAGTTAACAAGAATATTTTTGTTTTTGTTAGATGCTGTTGAGTCAATTCTTACTCCTAGCGGTCATATGCACAACAGAACAACAAAATACTGCCAATCCTAAACTATTCTCATAATTGTTCTAATGTTTAAGCCAATTGTTGCTGCCATTGTGTCAATCCATTGGGTTGGAGTCTTCCTCTTCTTCACTGATGCACAATTTTTCCAGGTATGATGTCCTTCTCTAGGGACTAATCTCTCTTAACAACATGTGCAAAGTAACTAGAGACTAAGTCTCACTAGTCTAGTTTCAATGAAGCATTCTGCTTTACTTCTTCCATGACAGATTTGATTTTATTTTTCTGGCAGTCCATGGCATTTTTTTTTTTTTTTT
>NW_006408677.1:7736922-7747965 GCF_000296735.1 Chrysochloris asiatica | reverse complement strand
TTAGCTTGGTATATTTTCCCCATCCTTTGACTTTTAATCTGTTTTTGTTTCTGTGTGTGAGATGCATCTCTTGCAAACAGCTTATTGAAGGATCTTGTTTTCTTATCCATTCTGCCACCCTGTCTCTTAACAGGTGCATTTAATATATTTACTTTCAGTGTAATTATTGATAAGTATTGATTAATTGCTGTCATTGTATTTGTTTTTTTGTGTGTGGTGTTGCTGCTTCTTTGTTCTGTTTGTCTTTCTTTCTTGAATTCATGATTTTTGTGTTCTTTCTTGTGAGTTTCCTCATAGTTTTAATGTTTTCATATTCTTTTTGGATTCTCATTCTCTTGGTATGTTTTAAAGTGTTAATTTTCTTTGAGGTTGCCTTATAGTCCATTAACTTTTCAGTCCATTTAGTGCAGTCTATTTTATCCTGTAATCGACCTGACCTTCTCCCTATCTGGATCTCTTTTCCTATGTGTTTACCTTCTTTTACATTGTACTTGTTTTGGTCATAGACTGACCCCCAGAGTCCCTAAGTTTGTTCTTATAGTTTTGTTTTGTTGACAATTCTTCTTTCTGTTGACTTAATTCAGGGAGGTCCTGCCACATACATCAATCTCTGTTTGTTGTCTGTTCTTGTTGGTTCTCAGTCCACACAACTCCCTTTAGGACATTTTGTAGTGCAGGGATGGCTTTGGTAAAGTCCCATAGCTTCTGTTTATCCTGGAATGTTTTGATTGCACCATCATATTTGATTAATAGCTTTGCTGGATAAAGCATTTTTGGTTGGCAATTTTTTTTTTTTCTTTCAGGGTTTTATATATGTCTCCCCATTGCCTTCTCACTGCATGGTTCCTGCTGAGAGATCTGAGCTTAGTCTGACTTGCTTTCCTCTGTATGTGACCCTTCTGTTTTCTCTGGCTGCTTTCAGAAGTGTCTCTTTATCTTTGAGTTTGCAGAGCTTGACTATGATATGTCTTGGTGATTTTCTTTTGGGGTCAACTCATCCTGGAGTTCATTGAGCTTCTTGTATGTTTATCTTTTCGCTTTTCAGGATGTTAGGGAAATTTTCTTCCAGTAGTTCTTCGACTATTTCTTCTGTGGACTTGTGTGATTCTTCTTGTTCTGGAATGCCAATAATTCTTAAGTTATTCCTCTTCATGTTGTCCAACATGAATCTTAGACCTCACTCCGAATTTTTTATCCTTTTTCGTGTTTGTTCTTCTATCTTAGTGGTATTGAGAGACTTGTCTTCCATCTCACTAATTCTTCCTTTCATTTCATCTGTTCTACTCCTCTGCCCTTTCAGAGTGCTCTCTATTTCTGTTATTTTGTTATTGATCGTTTGGACCTCTTTCTGTAGGTTTTGGATTGTTACCAATGCTTTATCTATCTTGTTTTATTGCTCCTGTAACACTTTCCTGAATTCTTCCTTATGTTTCTCAACTCCATTGTAAAGTGTTTTGAAACATTTTATAATCATTTTTTCTGAATTTTTTCTCAGGCTTTTCCAAGACCTGCCCTCCTTCCAGAATGGAGTCCAGGTCTACTTCTAGTTCATTTGTCTCAGATATTTTATCTTTTTTTCTGGACATGTGCTGATATGGTCATCTGCTTTTCCTTCTTGGACATGTTTAATGTTTATCTGTGGCCCCAATACTGAATTGAGTATGTATTTTGGTAATATTTTTTATGTTTTCTGATTGCTTCCAGGGAGGTGTGATCTGGATGTGGTCCTCCCTTTCCACTCTTCTTATTGCTTAAATCAGAGTAACTTTCACATGTGTTGCCTTTTTCTCTGGTTTATGGCAGCTGGTATTGGTTCTTGCCTGGGTTTTGGTGTTTTATAAAGTGTTATTGCAGCTTGGCTATTTGACAGCAGTTGCTGACTCTTCTCATGTAATGTAGGGAGACAAAGAGTCCTCCAAATGCAGAAGGGAGGCTATTTAACAGCCAAACAACACCAGTCAGGTAGAAAACAAAATAAAAATAAAAAACCAAAACAAAAATGAGAGAAAGAAGTAAAAGTTTAAAAAGAAAAAAAAAAAAAGAAAGAAAAACTGATGAAAAAATGTAGCACCAGCAAAAACAAGATTGAATAAGGCAATCTCTAGTCACAAAAAAAGGAGAGGAAGGGCAGAAGAAAAAGAGGAAAAAGAAAAAAGAAAAGAAAAAATCTATAGCTTAATATAAGTATGTCTTTAATGTTCTAAGTCTGTTTCAGTCCCTTCTGCTCTCCTCTCCTTGTTGTTAAGTGCTGTGGAGTCGACTCTGACCTACAGCCACCCCGTATAGGGTTTCTAGGGAGCAGCTGGTGAGCTTGAACCAACGACCTTGCAGTTCAAAAGGCTTTGCAGTCTGGCGCATTAACCCACAGAGCTATAGCAGGACTCCTCTGCTACCCGTTGTAAAAAGCAACCCAAAACAGAAACACATCAATGTCTCAGCTTGGGCTGAGTGTCGGTGCGGATTCTTGGCAGAGGAAACCGCCAGAGGTGAGGCCCTACCTCCCTTCACCAGAATGGAGGTGGGCAAACAGTGAGCTCACCAATTACCCAACACCAAAGAAAAAAATAAAAGCAGAACACCACAAGACTGACAATTTGGGCCTTGGTTGGGCTTGGGCCTCTGTGGCCGGATTGTGGGCAGGTTGGGGCTCAGGGCGGGCCTTGGCCTCATTGGATGTGTCTGGGCCTTGGGAGTGCCTTGGCCTCAGTGGGCGGGCCTGTGTGTGTGTGTGTGGGGTCTGGCCTGGGCCTTGGTGGGTGGATCTGGGCCTTGGGCGGGCCTGAACCTCAGAGGCTGGGCAGAGGGCCGGCCTAGGCAGAGGCAGTGGAGGGTGGGGGGGTAGTGGCTGTAGGCAGGTGGCGTGTGTGTCTGATGATGTCAAAAATGCCTCTCTCTGTCTCTCTGTACTGTGGGTACCCTGTATCCACGTTGATATCGCTTTATATGGCGAGAAGCCCCCTTTGGGAAGGGCTATGTCAGCTCCTGTGGCTTTACTCATTTATACTTCCTCTCCTCTGGAAGTGCCCACTTTCTGAATGGGCTTGCTCCAGCCCCCCCCCTTCCTTCCCCGCGCCCCGGCAATCTAAGCTCTGCGGGGTGTGGAGGTAGTTGCCGGAGCGGGAGCCGAGTGCAGGCAGGAGAAAGCTCAAAGTGCCTGTAATTCCTCAGCAATTTGATCTTTTAAAAAAGCAAGTTCAGAATGTTGAAACATAAAGTCTTATGTTTGCTCAAAGGCTGTCTGTCTACTAGACGGGGGCCTCCTTTGTGCAATACCACCCACCGTTTTCTATGGAGCCTGCCTGCATGTGCTGCCTGGTCCAGGAAGCACCAGAAGTCTCAGTCCATGGCATTTTAACTATTCTTCTTCATCCCCATAATTCAAATGCATCTATTTTTTGTCGCCTTCCACCTATGTCCATATAGCCCCATATACATGTCTAACTTTCCAATGCATGTGTGGCTATTGAAAATACTATGGCTTGGGTAAGACTCACCTGAGTTTTCACCAAAGTGACATCTTTGTTTTTTAACACTTTTAAGACATATTTTTCAGCAGTTTCCTATGCAATGTCTTTTGATTTTTTCCACATCTGATTCCATGAACATTGTGGATCCAAGCAGAATAAAGCCTTTGACAGCATGACTCTTTTCTCCATTCATCATGATATTATTAGTCTTGTTGTGAGGATTTTAATTTTCTTTATATTGGAGTGCAATCCACATAGAAAGCCTTTGATCTTTATTAATAAGTATTTCGAATCCTCTTTACTTCTAGCAGGCAAGGTTGTGTCATCTGCATATGGCAGACTGTTTGTTAGTGAGCCATCCTCCAATCCTGATGTCATGTTCTTCTTCATATAATCCAACTTCTAGGATTATTTGCACAGCATACAGATTGAATAAATATGCTGAAAAAAATTTAACCCAGGCACACAGTTTTCCTGATTTTAAACCATTGAGTATCCCCTTGTTTTGTTCACATAACTGCCTCTTGGTCTATGTACAGGTTCTTCATGATCATCATTAAGTGTTCTGGAATACCCATTCTTTACAGGTTTATCCATAGTTTGTTACGATTCACATGGTTGCATGCCTTTGCACAATCAATAAAGTATAAATAAATATCTTTGTGGTATTCTCTGTTTTCTGCTAATATCCTTCTGATGTCAGCAGTGATATTCCTAGTTCCACGTCTTCTTCTAAATCCAACTTGAATTTCTGGCAACTAATTGTCAATTTACTGCTGCAACCATTTTAAAATTATTTTCGGAAAATTTTTACTTATATGTGATGTTAATTATGTTGTTCCATGATTTTCACATCCTGCTGGATCATCTTATTTTGGAATGTGTACAAATATTCTCTTCTAATCTGTTGGCCAGGTATCTGTTTCCTAAACTTCTTGGTAAGGATGAATGAAAACCTCTAGCGCTGCATCAGTTTGATGAACCATTTCAATTTGTATTGTGTCAATTCCTACAGCCTTGTTTTTTTTACTAAGTACAATTCAGACTTTTTCCTTCAAAAACATCACTTCTTGATCATATGCTGCCTCTTGAAATGCTGAACATCAACACATTCCTTTTGGTACACTGCTTCTGTGTATTCCTTTCATCTTCTTTTGATACTTTCTGCATCTTTCAATGCTTTGTCCATAGAATCCTTAAATATATCCATTTGAGGTTTTAATTTTTCCTTCAGTTCTTTCAGCTTGAGAAATGCTGAATGTGTTCTTTCCTTTTGGTTTTCTAACTTCAAGTCTTTGCACATTTCATTATAATACCTTACTCTGTCTTCTCGATTAGCCTTTTTGCAATTATCTGTTCAGCTGTTTGACTTCATCAGTTCTTACTATCATTTTAGTTTCTCTATATTCAAGATCAAGTTTCAGGGTCTTTTCTGACATCTTTTTTTTTATTTTTTTTAAGCTTTTATTGTGAATTGAGTGAAAGTTTACAGGGCAGATCATCCGTTTTACATTCAGCAAACCATATACTTGGTTTCATTACAATAGTTATAATACCCTCCATGTGCAATCAATTAAAAATATTTCTCTCTATTCATTTTAGCTTTTTTTTTTTTTTTTTAACACTCAGGCATATATAATAATTTAAACCACCAAAGGGCATATTCTGCAAGTCTGCCTCTTGGTCTAGCATCTATTTTGGTCTTTTCATTGTTTCCTATGTTTTAAGTTTCCTTTTGGTTTCTTCATGACATGATGTTATTTATGTCATGTCACAACTCTACTAGTCTTTACTTATCAGTGTCTAATACATCAAATGTGTTCTTGAGATCATTTCTTAATCCAAGTGTGATATGTTCCAGGTCATACTTTGGCTCTCATGGACTTGTTTGAATTTTCATCAGCTTTAGCCAGAACTTGCATACGATCAATGTATGATCTGTTCTACACTCAGCCCTTGACCTTGTTCTCACAGATAAAATGGACCTTCTCCATGATCTCTTCCCACAGATGTAGTTAATTTTTGTGTATCTCATCTGCTGAAGTCTACATATATAGTCACTATGTACATTATTGAAAAATATATTTGCAATGAATAAGTCATTAGTCTTGAAAAATTCTATCATGCAATCTCTATTTCTATAACTAAGGTCAAATTTTCCAGTTACTGATCCTTCCTCTTTGTTTCCAACCATCACATTTCAATCACCAGTAATTATGAATACATCTTGACTGCATGTTTGATCAATTTCAGACTGAAGAAGTTGGTAGAATTCTTCAATGTAATCATCACTAGGTTTACTGATTGGTGCATAAATTATTGTGGCATTATGGTGGTATAATAGTGGTATTAACTGGTCTTCCTTCTAGGCATGTGTATATTATCTTATCACAGCATTATACATTAAGATAGATCTTCAAATACTTTTTGATGATGAATGTGACACCATTCTTCTTCAATTTGTTGCTCCCGACATAGTAAACTCTATATGATTATCCTATTGAAAATTGGCAATAGCAGTCCATATCAGCTCAATAATGCCTAGGGTATTTATTGCCATGCATTCCATTTCATTTTCAATGATTTTAAATTTTCCTAGATTCATACTTTATTCATTCCATGTCCCAATGATTAGGGGATGTTTGCAACTGTTTTGTCTCTTTAAGAATCATGTCCCATCAACAAATCGATTTCCTGAAAGTTTACTCTATTCATGTCATTCAGGTCAACTTTACTTTGAAGAGACAACTCTTCCGCAGTCATATTTTGAGTGTCTTCCCATATGAGAGGCTATTTTCTGGCACTATATCATACAGTGTTCCACTTGAATCCCTAAGTTTTCAGTGGTAATCATCCAGAAACTGTCTGCCTCTCCTTCTTAGTCTGTGTTAGTCTGGAAGCCCCACTGAAACTGTACACCATTGGTAATGCTGTTGGTACTTAAAATAATGGTGGCATATCTTCCAGGATCACAGAAACACATAGCCTTCACAATATGACAGAGAGATGGGTGGTAGATTTTGACCATAGAAGCTTTCAGTATTGCAACTCTGGACTTGATTTTTCTCTTCAGTTCTTTCAACTTGAGAAATGCCTAGTGCCTTTTTCCTTTTGGGGTCTTTAATTCCAAGTCTTTACACATTTCTTTATAATATTTTACTCCAGCCACCCTTTGAAATCCTCATTTCAGCTCTTCTACTTCATCATGTTTTCCTTTTTCACTTTTGTTACTCTATGTTAAAAAACAAGTTTTAGTGTCTTTTCTGAGTTCTATTTTGATCTTCTTTTAATGATCTTTTACTTTCTTCAAGTATGATGTCCTTGATGTCATTTCACAACTTGTCTGGTCTTCAATCATTATCAATGAGTCAAATCTGCTCTTGAAATGGTCCTTAAATTCAGGTGGGAAATAATATTGTACATAATCGCTCATGGGCTTGTTTTAATTTTTTTTCTGTTTTAACTTGAAATTGCTGATAAGCAGTTGATTATTTGTTCTGCAGTTGGTCCCTGGCCTTTATGTAACTGATGATATTGAACTCTTCCATTATCTCATTCAACAGATATAGTTGATTTGATTTCTGTGCTTCTCATTTGCCAGGCCCACATTTATAGTCACCATTTTGTTGTTGAAGTAAGGCATTTGCTGTGAATTAGTAGTTGGTCTTACTATCATGCTATCTCTAGTATCATTTGTATCACCAACCCCATGGTTTTCAGTTATTCATTCTTCTTTGTTTCCATGTTTCACATTCCAATCACTAATAATTATCAGTGGCTCATGATTGCCTGTTTGATCAATTTCAGACTTCAGATGATTGAAAAATCTTCAATTTCTTTATCTTTGGTATTAGTGATAGGTGGGCTAGTTTGAATAACAGTTGTATTAACTATTATCCTATCACTAACAGCATTGTTCTTCAGGATAGATCTTTAAATGTTGCTTTTAATGATGAATGCCGTTCCATTCATCTTTAATTTTCCATTCCCAGCATAGTAGACCACATGAATGTCTGATTCAAAATGGCCACTCCATTTCAATTACTAATCCCTATGATGTCAATTTGTATGCATTCCATTTAATTTTTGATGGCCCAATTTTCCTAGATTCATTCTTCGTACATTCCACATTCTGATTATTATTGGATGTTTGCAACTTTTTTTTTGTCATTTTGAGTCATATCTTGCCATCAAATGAAGGTCTTAAATGCTTTACTATTTTCACCTCATTAAAGTAGAATCTACTTTTTCAATTTGATATGGATTATTTTTTAATTAAAAAAATTTTTTTGTGTGTGAATTGTGATAGTTTACATGGGAAAACATCAGCTTTACATTCATCCTATGGTATTTTGTTTTCATTGCAATGATTACAATCCCTTCCATGCATCGTCATTCAACAGCATTTGCTTCCATTTCCTCTGTTTTTGGTGGTTGTTGTTGTTGTTTTTATGTATGCCAAAGCATTCAGGAATATGTAACCATTAAAACAGCCAAAGGGTACACCCCGTAAGTTGGCCCCCTGGCCGTCAACACACAGACCCTCTTCCTCCCTGGGTCCAGAGTCCCCAGCCACTACATTTCTCCATGTCATCGTCTTTGCTTCCATCTCTGGCATTACTGCTTCTCTGGATAGGGTCCCACACTCCACTCTTCTCCTTTAATGGTCCCAGGGTCCTCTGCTCCTGGACTGCAAGATCAGTCACTTCCCTCCTTTTGTTACAAAACGTCTACTTTTAAATTGGCAACATTCACAATCAGTCCTGATTGCAGTTATTCACTAATGAACCACAAGAGTCTTATCATCATCTTCTTTCACCAGCCTAATCCAGACAGACTGGAAATGACTCAGTGGAGATTCTACCTTCCACCCCACCCTCTGGAACTAGGCTCCATCTTGAAAGCTTGTAAGCCAGTCACTTATTGCCTTTGCATCCCCCCCCCACACACACACATTGTGGGTAGCCAAGGTATATGTTACCCATCCTTGTCTTCCCTGTGTACCGAGGGGGGTTGGAATGATCCTCACTGTAAAGATTCATTCCCTCTTTTGAGCTACTACATCCATGAGTATAGGTCAAATTCATCAAATTGTAATGGATTACTCTTTTTTTCCTCTTCTTTCTTCCTGTAGTTGAGTTATGATAATCCTGCCATTGAAGCCAGGTCAAGTGAGTATTATACTTGTAGTATGGGTGTTCTTGTGCATCTCCCCTCACTTCATATCAGCTGGATGCTTCACTCTCCGCTCTAGTCCTCTGTGGCCATGTACCTGGACCCAGGTGTTCCCAGGTCTTGCCATACTGCTGGCCAACCAGGTCTCAACCCAGATTGAAAGGAGTCTACTGAACATGGTCGGACTTAGCTCACCAATTCATTACTGTTTTCCCCCCACTTCCCCTTATTGGTAGACCAATGTGGTCACTGGCAAGACCACATGCCTGCTCATATATTAGTCTTCAGGCTCAGTCTTAGAAGGGGGTGTACCCTGAGGGGACCCGACCACTTGCCTTGATATCCCCGGTGAACAACTTGCTTGTTATTGTAGTAGTCAATCAGACTGTCCTTTACTGTTTTGTTTTTTCCTGCTGGTCTTTCTTTCAAGAAGTATCTTCTGTTCTTTTAGCTGCTCCAAGCTTGTCCTTTCAAGTGGAAATTTCCTACTTCAGAAGATTCTGGATGAGGATCATGATTCCACCTTTGCTTTATGCAATGCAAAGGCTCCACAGGAAGCCTCCTTCACTGGGCAAGCTCAAGCCACATTTTAGGTATTCCAATCAATTATAGGCTTAAGACAGACTTATAAGCTTTCTATGGTGATGTTTTAGGCTATTCCTTTCTCTCCCCCTCAAGTGTCTATTTTACAATAGTAGACAAGGGAATCCAAGATTCAAAAGACAGCCAAGCATCTTGACATTATTTTCCGTCTTCTACCCATTCAAACCATGCCTCAATCCCTGTATCCCAGAACCCTGTTGTTCCAAGTCTGAGCATACATCACCATTTACCTCTATCCCACTTAGTCCATACAAACCTGCCTAAATTTTCTCCCATCTGCCTTGTTCTTCCATTCTCCTCCCAGTTCTTGTGTATTGCCACCCCCCAGCACCCAAACTATCCTGTGTCTATTCCATAACCTGTGCTCCACTTTCCCCTCCCTCTCTTCACCTCACCCCCAAACCGCAAAACCAACAAAATATTTTTTGTTTTCCCTTTTAGTGTGGGTAATTTTTCTTAAGTTTTCACAATAATGGTCCTATGCAGTATTTCTCCTTTTGTTACTGACTGATTTCACTCAACATAATGTCCTCAAGCTTCATCCATGTTATGTGGTAGCTTGCAGCTTCTGTGTTATTCTTCAAGGTAGCATAATATTCCATCGTGTGTATGTACCAACATTTGTTTATCCATTCTTCAGTTTATGAGCACTTAGGCTGTCTTAATCTTTTTGCTATTGTAAATAGTGCTGCTGTGAACATTAGTGTGAATATATCTACTCCTATTATGGCTCGTATTTCTTGTAGATAAACACCAAGTAGAGGGATTGCTGGATAATAATGTATTTCTATTTCCAGCTTTCTTAGGAAGTGCCGTATTATTTTCCAGAGTGGTTGGACCAAATTGCAATCCCTGTAACAATGTAGCAGGGTCCCATTCTCTCTGGATCCTCACCAGCATTTATTGTCATATACTTTTTTGATCTTTGCGTTTATTGCTGGTGTGAGATGATATCTCACTGTTGTTTTGATTTAGATCTCTAGAAGGAATATACAGAGTTGCTGTATCAAAAGGAAATGGTTGATATTCAGCCATTTCAAGAGGCAGCATATGATCAAGAGCCAATGATACTGAAAGAAGTAGTCCAAGGTGCATTGAAGTAATTGGCAATGAAAAAGCTCCAGGAATTGATGGGATAAAAATTGAAATCTTTCAAGAAAGTGAGGCGGCACTGGAGGTACTCATATATCTATGCCAAGAAATTTGGAAGACAACTATCTGACCAGCTGGAAAAGATCCATATTTGTGTCCATTCCAAAGAGAGGTGACCTGACAGAATGCGGAAATAATCAGACAATATCTTTGATATCCCATGAGAATAAAATTTTACTGAAGGCGATATAGAAATGGCTCCAGGCATACATTAACAGAGAACTTCCAGAGGTTCAAGCTGGATTCAGAAGAAGATGTGGAATGAGGGATATTATTACTGGTGTCTGATAGATCTTGACTGAAAGCATAGAATACTAGAAAGATGTTTACCTGTACTTTATTGACTATGCAAAGGGCTTTTGATTGTGTAGGTCATGACAAGCTATGGACAGAATAGCAAAATATGAGTATTCCTGAACAATTAATTTTGCTCATGAGGAGTCTGTACATAGACCAAGAGGCAGTTGTTAAAACAGAACATGGGAAAACTGAATGCTTTAAAATGAAGAAAAGTGTGTGACAGGGCTGTGTTCTTTTACCATACTTATTCAACCTGTATGCTGAGCAAATAATCTGAGAATCTGGGTTATATGAAGAAAAACGTGGCATCAGGATTGGAGGAAGACTCATTAACAACCTGTGATAC
>NW_006408677.1:7735140-7736822 GCF_000296735.1 Chrysochloris asiatica | reverse complement strand
GTCTTCAGCACACAGTCCCTCTCCCTCTCTGGATCCAAAGTCCCCAGCCACTTCATCACTCCACGTCATCATCTCTGCCTCTATCTCAGGCATCGTTGCTTCTCTGAGTAGGGTCCCGTTCTCGGCTCTTCTCCGTTGACGGTCCCAGAGACCTCCGCTCCCAGACTGGAGAATTAATCACTCCCTTCCTTGCTACAAAATATCTACCCTTACATTTCCACCCCTTACAATCAGTCCTGATAACAATTATTCACTGTAGTATCACTATCTGCATTTCATTTCATCAGCTCTGCCTAGACAGATTGGATAGTACTCACTGGAGATTCTGCCTTCCTCCATGGCCCCTAGCTCTAGGTTCTCTCTTGAAAGCTTGTAAGCCAGTCACTTCTTGCCTTTGTAGTCCCCCCCCCACCCATTTGTGTATCCCATGTCCAAGTTGCCCATCTCTGTCTACTCTGTGTGTGGAGGGGGTGGGAATGTTTCTTGCTGTAAGGATTTGTTCCCTCTTTTGGGTTACTGCATCCATAGGTGTAGGTAAAGTTCATCAAATTGTATCAGATCACTCTTTTTTTCCTCTTCTTTCTTCTCCTGGTTGAGCTCTGATGATCCAGTCATCCAGGCCAGGTCACATGGGTACCATCTGCAAGTATGGGAGTTCTTGTGCACATGCCCTCTCTTCCCATCAGCCTGTAGCTCCACTCTCCACCCGAGTCCTCTGTGGTCACGCCACTGACTCTGGGCCCAAGAGTCCCAAAGTCTCCTCACACTGCTGGACAACCAGGTCCCCATCTGGGTCCACAGAAGCCCACCGAACATTGTAGGGCTTAGCTTGCCGCTTCATTGCTGGTTTTACCCCACTTCCCCCTATCAGTGATGCATGTGGTCACCAATCAGAGCGTGTATTTCCTTTGAGTCTTATTCTTGGAAGGGGGTTTGCATTGAGGGGACCCGACCACTTGCCTTGATATTTCCTGAGGAAGTGATTTGTTTGTTCTTGTAGTTAGAGTCCATCTGCCTCTATTATTTTGTATTTTTCCTGTAGGTCTTTCTTTCAAGAAGGATCTTCTGTTCTTCTAGCCGATCCAGGCTGGTCTGCTCGTCCTTCCAAGTGGAAATTTCTCATCTCTGGAGATCTGGATGTGGTTCAGGTTTCTACCTATAGTCTTATGTATTGCAAAGGCTCCGCAGGAAGCCTCGTTCACTGGGTACGCTGTGGCCCCATTTTAGGTATTCCAATCAGTTATAGGCAGAAGACGGACTTACAAGCCTTCTATGGTGATGTTTCTGACTATTTCTTTCTCTCCCCCTCCAGTGTCTACTCTATATTATAATTCAAGGAAAACCAAGATTCAAAAAACAGCCAAGTATCTTAACACCATTCCCCCTTTCCCCCATTCCATCCGTGACTCAATCCCTGTACCCCAGAGCCCTGCAGTTCCAAGGCTGTGCATATATCATCCTTTATCTCTGTCCCACTTAGCCCATTCAAACATGCCCAATTGTTCTCCCATCTGCCCAGTTCCTCCACTTCCCTCTCCCTTCCTTCATATTGCCCCACTCTCCAGCACCCAAGAACTCCTGTATTCAATCCCTGCCCTACGCTCCACCCTCATCCCCCTCCCCCCACCCATCACCAACTTCCCAGCAACCAACAAAGACTTCACCCTACCCCCCTTTAGTAT
>NW_006408677.1:7726085-7731785 GCF_000296735.1 Chrysochloris asiatica | reverse complement strand
GAGCACAGCCTTCAGTATGGATTGCATCTCAATGTAAAGAAAGCAAAAATCTTCACCACTGGACCAATAAACAACATTCTTATCAATGGAGAAAAGATGGAAGTTGTCAAGGACTTCATTCTTCTTGGATCAACTATCAACACTCATGGAAGCAGCAGTGAAGAAATCAAACGACATATTGCATTAGGCAAATCTGTTGCACAAGCCCTTTTTAGTATTTCGAACAGCAAAAATTTCAGCTAGACAACTAAGTTGCACCTGACCAAAGCTATAGTATTTTCAATAACCTCATATGCATGCGAAAGCTGGAATAAGGAAGATCATAAAAGAATTAATGCTTTTGAGTTATGGTGTTGGAGGAGAATATTGAAAGTGCCATGGGCTGCCAAAAGAGCCAATAGGTAAGACATATTGTCAGGATGGACCAGTCACTGGAGAAAGATACCATGTTTGGTAAGGTGGAGGGTCAGATAAAAAGAGGAAGACCCTCAATGAGATGGATTGATTGGCCAAGTGGCAGCATCGATGGACTCAAGCGTGGTAACAATTGTGAGGTTGGCCCATGACAGGGCAGTTTTTAGTTCTGTTGGACATAGGGTCACTATGAGTTGGTACCAACTCTATGGCACCTAAGAACAACAAAAAATGGCTAATGATCATGAATATTTCTTCATATGTTTGTTGGCTTCCCATGAATCTGTTTTGAGGGGACAGTTCTTCCCCAGTTATATTTTGAGTGTCTTCCATCCTAAGGGGCTCATCTTCTGGTACTGTATCAGACAATATTCTGGTTTTATTCATAAAGGTTTACTCTTCAGCTTTTTCAGAAGTAGACTACTAGGGACTTCGTAGTCTTTATTAATCTGACGCTTCCGCTGAAACCTGTCAACCATTGCTAACCCTGTTCGTATTTTAAATACTAAAGGCATCACTTGTAGCATCACATCAACATATAAATCACCAAGAAGTAATAACAGTCACCTAGCTTAGTAATTATGAATTGGGCTGCTAACCTCAAGGTCGGCAGTTCAATACTACCAGCTGTTCTGTGGGAGAAAGATGAGGCTTTCTGTTCCCGTAAATATTTACAGCCTCGGAAACCCTGTGCAAGGTCACTATGAGTCAGAACCGACTCCACAGTACTTAACAACAATAACAAACTAGTTAAAAATCCAGCAAAAAAAGTTTCAAGCCTTGAGAGCTAAGAGCTAAGAGCTCGAAAGTCTTGAAAATAATCCTCTGTTCTCTGAGACCATCTAGACAATTGCCCTTCCCTGCAGAGTCTGGGTGTTGACCTTTCATTCTGGTTTTCTATAGATAACTCTCAACGCTTGGCTTCATCTCTGTCTTCTAGGACCACTGGACTAGCAACTCTGCTCCCTCAGCTTTGGGTAGCCCCATTCTTATAAATCCTAGAGGTCAAGGTTTCACCTTTTTAGAGTCCAGAGTTCATGACCCTCCTTTTGATAACTGAGGCAATTCTGCTTCCCATGATCCTTGTCTGTTCAGCTTGTCTTTCCTGGAAACTTAATCTCTAGAAGATGCTAGTCTTGTCTCTCTCTCTCTCTCTCTTTATTTTAATATTCCTTGACAACTTCCATCTCCATTGATAAGAATGTAGTTTTTGATTGAGTGGTGAGGATTTTTGTTTTCTTTACAATGAGATGCAATCCATACCGAAGGCTGTGGTCTTTGATCTTCATCAGCAAATACATTTTTTTACTGTATTATTGTGAATTATGTGATAGTTTACATGGGAGAACATTAGTTTTACATTAATTGTCATGGTTACAATCACCTCCATTCATCATCAACCAACCCCAGGGTAGACCCTGCAAGCCTGTCCCCCAGTGGTCAGTACATAGCCCCTCTCTCTCTCTCTGGTTCAGAAGTCCCCAGCCACTCCATCTCTCCATGTCATTGTCTCTGCCTCCATCTCTGGCATCACTGCTTCTCTGTGTAGGGTCCTGCACACTGCTCTTCTCCCTTGATGGTCCCAGGGACCTCTGCTCGTAGACTGCAAAGTTAATCATTGCCCTCCTTGCTGCAAAACATTTATCTTTATGTTTCTAACCCTCACAATCAGTCCTGATAACAATTATTCACTATTGTATTACAAGAGACCTATCCGCATTTCCTTTCATCTGCCCTGCCTAGAGAGATTAGATACCACTTCAGTGGTGATGCTACCATCTTCCACGCCCTCTGGATGTAAATTCCCTCTTGAAAGCTTATAAGCGTGTCACTTCTTGCCTTTGAAGCCCTCCCATTTTGGGTAGCCAATGTCCAAGTTGCCCATCCCTGTCTACTCTGTGTACGGAGGGGGTGGGAATGATCCTTGCTGTAAAGATTTGTTCCCTCTTTTGAGCTACTGCATCCATAAGTGTAGGTCAAGTTCATCAAATTGTATCAGATTACTCTTTTTTTTCCTTCTTCTTTCTTCTTCTAGTTGAGCTCTGATCATCCAGTCATTGAAGCCAGGTCAAGTGGGTATTATCTACAAGTGTGGGTGTTCTTGTGCATATACCCTCTCTTCTTATCAGCTGGATGCTTCATTCTCCACTCTAGTCCTCTGTGGCTATGTCACAGACTCTGGGCCCAAGAGTCCCCAGGTCTTGCCACACTGCTGGCCAACCAGGTCTCCAGCTGGTTTCACAGGAGTCTGTTGAACCTTGTAGGGCTTAGCTTGCAACTTCATTGTTGTTTTTCCCTCACACTTATCGGTGACAAACGTGGTCACCAATCAGAGCGTGTATTCCCATTGAGTCTTAGTCTTGGAAGGGGGTTTGCTCTGAGGAGACTCAACCACTTGTCTTAATGTCTCCTGGGTGAGCAACTTGCTTGTTCTTGTAGTAGCTAGTTTTGTCTCTTATCTGCTGTAGCAAGTATTACATACTTCTTTAACTCTACTGATAAGTGCCCAGAGGAACTGCATTCCACCAGTAAAATTTGGCCTGAAGGCACTCAGCTCTTTAACTAACTCAATGGGTCAGAGAGTTCAACTTCTCTGACAAGTGCCCAGAGGCACCCCACTCTACTAGGAAGCCTCCTCTTGCATGAAGGTGCTTAGCTCTCTTGTTCCATGAGTCTTGTGTTAGATAACAAAATCAGGATCTGGTACGAAGATTATGCTGTCTCATTCTGTCTTGTGTTGGTCTCCTGATTCTGCTACTGCAGATTCTCTGCCACTACTTTTCATTGACTGTGCTATTTCCAGTGTTACAGCTCTCTTCTTGTCCTTTTCAGTCCTAATTAGAATTGCCTTTGGCATCCATAATTTCACCAACAGTATTTCATAGTCAATCTAGGCTAATAGGAAGCTTAGTACTCTTCCAGCCTCTCTGCTCATTATACAATTCCAAAACTGTTTCCATATTTTCGGTATCTATTACAGTGGCACCTCATTCTTGACACCAAATTTTGTCTTAGTTGTCTAGTGCTCCTATAACAGAAGTACCAAAAGTGGTTGATTTTAACAATGGAAAAATTATCTTCTTGCAATGTAGGAAACCAAAAGTGTAAATTAGTGTGCTGGTTGTCAGAGAAGCCTTTCCTTTTGTAGGTTCTGTGGTAAGGTCCTTGTCCCCTTTCTGCATCTGTAGGCCCAATATTGCTTGGAGATCTTCATACATCTTAGCATCAGTTTTCCCCTGCATCTAGGAGCTTCACAGGGCAGAGACCCCAGGTCCAAACTATACACTCTAATCCTGGGTCTTCTATCTAGGTTGTAGTAGATCCCTCTTTCTCTGCTCCTTTTTCTTTCTTCTTTTATATCTCAAAAGAGATTGATTCAAGATACAACCTAATCCTTTCAGTTGTAGATTGCATCTAACCTTATTAACATCATAGAAATGATGGTTACAACACAGAATAATTAAACAGACCAGAGCTGATCTCATCAGATCACATCATGAGGTAATTGCATTATATTAGACTTCATCATGGGGTGATAACTATATCTTAACTGCCCAAACACTAGAATTTTGGCCCAGCCAAGATGGCTCAAAACATTAACTATCATGGACATCATACCTATTTTGTTAATTTTTATGTCCTCTTTATCTAGCCATTTGTAGGAATGCAATAAATAAACTGAATACATAAATGTCTGGATCCCAGGATCAAGTCAGGCCAAAATAATTTATTCACCTTTGGTAGAGTTTTCAGACTCTGATATATTACAGGAAATTTTAGTTTATCAAATTCATGATTTCTCATGATAGCATGTACTCACATGAACTATTCAAATGAATTCCAGTACATTTTAATGGATGCAGATACAAACAAAAACCCAGTTGATCAATCAGATTAATGGATCAGTGCCAACCTGAGAGAGGTCTGTAGTGGTCATTCATAGATCTTTGCTATACATACTCTCTTATTCAGAATTTTATTCCTGATATGAAAGAAAAAAAATGGGAAGCAATTTTATGAAATGTTCAAGTGATACAAAGTTAGTTGGGAGTGTTAATAAAATAAAAAATAGCATCAATAATGTTGCTGTTGTTAAGTGACATGGAGTTTGTTTCCAGTAATAGCAACTCTGTATAGGGTTTCCATGAGCAGATGGTGGATTTCAATTGCTGACCTGTGGCTCACAGTCCAGTTCGGATCCTACAGTGTCACACCAGTATTATTTATAATAATGCTCATAGATTAAACAATGATAATTCACATGGATTTGTAGAAGCCACCAGAATTAGGGTGGTTGTTGTTGTTAGGTGCCATCAAGTCAGTACAGACACATACATACAACAGAACGAAACACTGCCTGGTCCTGAGCCAACCTAACAACTGTTGCCACACTTGAGCTCATTGATGCTGCCACCTTGCCAATCCATATCCCTGAGGGTCTTCCTTTCTTTCTTTGACCCTCCCACCTTACCACCTTACCTACTCCAGCGACTGGTCCCTCCTAGCAATATGTCCGAAGTTTGAGAGTTGAAGTTTGGCCATCCTGGCCTCCAAGGAACACTCTGACTGGACTTCTACCAACACAGATTTGATTGTTCTTCTGGCAGCCCATGGCACTTTCAATAGTCTCCTCTAACACCATAACTCAAAAGCATCAATTCTTAAAAAAAATTTTTTTTTTTTTTTTTTTTTTTCTTTTTTTTTTTTTTTTTTTTTTTTTTAAAAAAAAAAAAAAAAAAAAAAAGCATCAATTCTTCTACCATCTTCCTTATTCACTGTCCAGCTTTCGTATGCATATAAGGTTATTGAAAATGCCATAGCTTGATTCGGGTGCACATTACTCATCAAGCTGACATCTTTGCTCTTTAACGTACTAAAAAGGCCTTGTGCAGCAGTTTTGCCTAATGCAATACGTCATTTGATTTCTTGACTGCTGCTTTCGTGCGTGTTGATAGTTCATCCAAGAAGAATTAAATCCTTGACAATTTCCATCTTTTCTCCATTAATAAGAATGTAGTTTTTGATAGCATGGTGAGGATTTTTGTTTTCTGTACAATGAGATGCAATCCATAACAAAGGCTGTGGTCTTTGATCTTCATCAGTAAATATGAAATGGAACACATCAACATTGATATCTTAGGCATTAGTGAGCTGAAATGGACTGGTATTGGCCATTTTGAATCTTACAACAACAGGGTTTACTATGCAGGGAATGACAAATTGAAAAGGAATGGTGTTGCATTCATCGTCAAAAAGAACATATCCAGATCAGTCATGAGGTACAAT
>NW_006408677.1:7720649-7721965 GCF_000296735.1 Chrysochloris asiatica | reverse complement strand
TATATATATTTTTTTTTACCAGTTCATGCATACATGGATTTATTCATTTATTCCAAACAAAACACATTTAAGCATGTCTCTGCAATCAGTATATGACTGTAAATAAGTTTTCTCAGTAAAAACACATGTCTTAGTATTGTTATTCCAAAAAAATATTATCAGTATTCCATAAAAAGCAAAACTCTTTGTGCCACGGCATAAAAAAGACTTTGAGATCAGGACTAATATAAAATTCTAAACAACATTGAAGTAAACATCTTCCCAATGTGCTAAAGTTTTATAACAAATTTATAGGGATGCTGCTCACACAAAACATTGGTTTTTAGTTGTATCGGGTTTTTTAAGGAATGTGGGAAGATCTCAGAGATGACATGTATGTTTTTAATGTTATATTGTGAATTATGTGATAGTTTACATGGGAGAACATTAGTTTTACATTCATTCTATCGTATACAAAAACCTGTAGCCTAATATGAATATGACTTTAATGTCCTTTCTTCAGCTTCTTGCCTTCAAAGCCGCCTGAGAGATTTCAAGATGCTACTTTTGGCTGTTATGCTGTATCTCTGGATTTAATTTAATTTTGGCCTATTTTGTTTTTAAACTCTCTTTCCGACTCTACACCTCTGTCCTGGCCTTTCCCGTATTTAAAAAACAAAAAACAAACAAAGAAAAAACAGTTCTGGGCCAGCTCTTGGGCTAAGAGTATCTGTTCGCATGCATGGCAGAAGAACCCACCAGTGGTGATGGTGGGGGATATCCACTCCCTCAGGCACTCCCTCTTGTCACCAGAATGGAAGTGCACAAACAGTGGGGGCATGCGGCCAATGAACAGTTACCAAAAAAAAAAAAAAAGGCAGAACAAAGCAAAAGTGGACTAAGTGTATTGTCCACCTTTGCTCTGAGGTTCCTGTGGCATTTTTCCATGGTGTTTCTGCTTCCCAGCTTGGTCTTGCTGTTGGTTTCGCCTAAGTTATTGGCTCAGGGACACTCATCCTTGCAGATTCAAAAGTATGTGATTTCTTACTTTTGCTACAAGTTTTACTAGCTATAAACCTTCAAACCTTTTAAATATTCCTATCTCTGTGTTTCTGAGTTTTGGAGCTCTGCCTTTGATCTGATTTGCATGTTATTCTGTGGTATTGGTGATGGCAAACTTCACTGCACATCCACCCTAGCTGCCTTCAAGCCCCAATAAGTAAATATTTTAAGTCCTCTTAACTTTTAGCAAGCAAGGTTGTATCATCTGCATATTGCAGGTTGTTAATGAATCTTCCTCCAATCCTGATGCCACGTTTTTCTTCATAGAACCCAGC
>NW_006408677.1:7703912-7715301 GCF_000296735.1 Chrysochloris asiatica | reverse complement strand
GGGTTCACAGAAGTCTATTGAATGTTGTAGGGCTTAGCTCACCGCTTCATTGCTGTTTTTCCCTCACTTCCCCTTATCGGTGTCGAGCACGGTCACCAATCACAGCGTGTATTCCCATTGAGTCTTAGTCTTGGAAGGGGTTTGCACTGAGGGGAACTGACCACTTGCCTTGATGTTTCCTGGGCAAGCAAGTTGCTTGTTCTTGTAGTAACAGTTGGTCTGCCTATGCATTGCTTAATTTCTTGACTGCTGCTTTCATGTGCATTTAGAATAGATCCAAGCAAAATTAAGTATTTGACAACTTCAATATTTTATCCTTAGATCATGGTATTAATTGATACAGTTGTGAAGATATTTTTTTTCTTTACATTGAGTAAAGTATTTTAAGTCCTCTTCTTTTCCTGCAAGCAAGGATTTATCATCTGCATATCACAGGTGTTCATGAGTCTTTCTCTAATCCTGATGCCATGTTCTTCATATAATAAAACTTATCAGATTATTTGCTCAGCATATGGATTGAATAAGTATAATGAAAAGATACAACTTTGGTGCATACCTTTACTGATTTTAAACCATTCAACATCCTTGTTCTGCTTGAATGACTGACTCTTGGTCTATGTACAAGTTCCTCGCAAACACAATTAAGTGTTTTAGAATACCTATTTTTTTCTCAATGTTATCCATAGTTTGTTATGATTCACACAGTTGAATGCCTTTGTATAGTCAATAAATCACAAGTAAACATCTTTCTGGTATTTTCTGCTTTTATCCAAGATTCTTCTGATATCATCAATAATATCCCTTGTTCCACATCCTCTTCTGAATCTGGCTTGCATTTCTGGCTTGACTCTGCCAACCTATTTCTGTAATCATCTTTTAATTTTCTTCAGTAAATTTTACTTGCATGTGATATCATTTACAGTGTTGAATGATTCCCATATTCCATTGGGCTACCTCTCTTTGGTATGGGTACAAATATGGATCTCTTCCAATTGGTTAGTCTGGGTCTTGGCTTCCAATTTTTTGGCATACATGAATGAGCACCTCCAGTGTTGTATCTGTTGTAAGATTTCAATTTGTATCCCATCAATTTCTGGTGACTTATTTTTAGTGAATGGCTTCCATGCAGTTTGGACTTCTTTCTTCAGTATCATTGGTTCTTGATCATATGCTATCTCTTGAAGCAGATGAACATTGACCATTTCATTTTGGTACTGTGACTCTGCGTATTCCTTCCATCTTCTTTCTGTATCATTCAATATTTTGCTCATAGAATCCTTCAGTATTGTAAGTCAAACCTTGAATTTTTTCTTCAATTGGAAGAGTTAACTCTTCCCCAGCTTTATTTTGAGTGGCTTTCAACCTGAGGAGGCCATCTTTTGGCACTATATCTGATAATGTTCTGTTGCTATTATTCATAATATTTTCATTTTATGGCACTGATATGTATAAGGTTTTCAGAAGCTAACAATTGAGAATTAGTCTGCATTTTCTTCTTCCTAGTTTGTCTTACTGTGGAAACTCCTCTAAAACCTGTCCACCATGGGTGATCCTTTCATTATTTAGAATACCAGTGGCATAGATTCTATTCCAGCAAGACAGCAACACACAAACCACCACAGTTTGACAAACTGATGGGCAAGTGGTAGGCCCTTGAAATGCTTTCATTCTAATGATAATATTGAATCTGTATAATGGCAGAAAATTGACTCATTACCTTCTGTATTCTCTGTGTAGAGAATATTGTCTATTGGCATGGAAATCATATTGATTTTCATAAATGTACTGGAGATAAAATGGGAAAATGTAATATCCATCTCAGTGTAAAATTTAAACTTTGCATTATATCAGATCTTTTAGATTATGCTGTGGTAACTAACAAATCTGAAATATTGAGGATATGTAACAACAATGGTTTATTTCTCACTTGTATAACATGTTGGCAGAGAGCTGTGATCCATATCTTTTCATTCTGGGAGTCATGCTGATGCACCAGCCATTATCTGAAACATTATCAATCAGTGTGGCACAGGGAAAGATAATTCTGGGAGACATCACATTGACATTGAAATGCTCTGGTCTGCAAATAACATATAATTGTGAGTAGTGATTTTTGCTTACAGTTGGCGAGAAATGTCATATAGCCCCATAAATCACTGTGGAACCAGGAATTCTAATCCTATCATGTGTCTAGAAGGCAAAGAACTAGTGACCAAAGAAGTAGTGACACAGAATGTTAGGGACCACTACAAGTATCCAAAGAAGTCCTGGTGTGGCACTGTAGGATAAGCAGTGTACTTCTAATTAGTTGGCTGGCAGTTCAAACCCACCAACCACAACACTATACAGGGTTGCTATGAGTCAGAACCAATTCAATGGAACTTAACAACAAGTATCCAGATTTCAAGATCTATCTTTAAGATCAGTGATGTCTGTGATAGGATGATATCCTCACTACTGTTACACAAATTGATTACTTTAATGCTATAAAAGCCTTCTTTAGAGAGTTAAAGAGCAAAGATGTCACTTTGAGGACTAAGATGAGCCTGACCCAATCCATGGTATTTTCACTTGTCTCATATGCTTGTAAAAGTTGGACAACAAATAAGGAAGACCAAAGAATAATGGAAGTATTTGAATTATGGTATAGATAATGAATACTGAAAGCACCATGGGCTTCTATAAGAAAAAAACAAATTTGTGTTGGAAGAAATACAATCAGATGCTCCTTAGAAGTCAAGATGGTAAAATTGCATCTCTTGTTGTTTGGATACATTATCAGGAGGGAGCAATCCTTGGAGAAGAACTCATGTTTGAAAAGGTGAAAGGTCAGAAAAAAAGAGGAAGACCCCCAAACAGATGGCTTGAAACAGTGGCAGCAACAATGTGCTGAAATATAACAAAATTGTGACAATGGTGCAAACCAGGGAGTGTTTCATTCTGTTGTGCATAGTGTTACTATGAGACAGAATCAACTAAATGGCAACTAAAAACAGCATAACAAATATCTAGAGAACAGGTGAAACTTACCCTTCAAGATTGGACTTCCTCTCTTTCCCCTCCCAGAGTTACAGTTATTAAATTTTCAAAAATTCTTTTCTATGCATTTCGATATATATACAAACACACAGGCTACCAAGTGGCATTTACCTCTGCTGTGTCCACCACTTCTCTGTCAATTTGTAATACTGTGCTAGTTTGCTTGTTGCTGAAATGTTGAAAGCTATGCCATTGGTACTTCAAATATCAGCACAGTCACCTATGGTTCACACATTTCAGTGGAGGTTCCATGCTAAAACAGATGAGGAGGAAGGAAGAGGTGTCTACTTCTGAATAATTAATGAATGAAAACCTTATCAGGAACAGGAGAGCACTGTTTGATACAATGCCAAAAATGAGCTCTGGTAGTGTAGTGGTTACGAATCGGGCTGTGCACCGCAAGGTCAGCAGTTCGAAACTACCAGCTGTTCTGCAGGAGAAAGATGAGGCGTTCTGCTCCCGTAAAGATTTACAGCCTCGGAAACCCTGTGCAGGGTCGCTATGAGTCGGAACTGACTCCACGTTACAGAACAAAAGCAACAACAACAAGATTGGAAGGCACTCAAAACTAGGGAAGAGTTGTATCCTCAAGTAGAGTCTTCCTTAATGATATGGATAAAGTTTTCAGGCCTTATATTTGCTGATGTGACGTGACTCAAAATGAAAATAAACACCTGAAACCATCCATTAGTAAATAGAACATAGAATGTATGAAGTATGAACCTAGGAACATCGGAAACCATCAAAAATTAAATGTCATGCATAAAGATGAATATCCTAGACATCAGTGAAATGAAATTGACTTGTATTGATCATACTGAAACAGGCAATCATATGGTTTCCTATGCCACGAATGGCAAATTGAAGAGAGATGGCATCATATTCATCATCTAAAAGAACATTTCAAAATCTATGTGGAATTATAAAGCTGTAAATGATAGGATAATCTTCATATGCCTACAGTGAAAACCACAACATTCATCTGTCAGCATGTTGTACTGTGGTGGCTTGTGTGTTGCTGTGATGCTAGAAGCTATGCCACTCGCATTTTAATTTCCAGCAGGGTCACTCATGGTAGATAGGTTTCAACAGAGCTTCCATACTAAGACTAGGAAAAATGAGATGTAGACTGCTTCTGAATGTTTACCCACTGAAAACCTTATGAATAGCAACACCACACTGTCAGATATAGTGCCAGAATATGAAAACGTTTTAAACAGCACCAGAATATGTTCAGACATGATGGCAGAAGATGAGTCCCTCAGGCTGGGACACACTCAAAATATAACTGGGGAAGAGCTACCTCCTTAAAGTAGATTGACCATAATGTTTGAAGAAAGTAAAGCCTTTAGGACCTTCGTTTGCTGATGGTGCACAATTCAAAATGAGGAAAAACAGCTGCAAACATTCATTAATAATTAGAACAAGAAATGTACAAAGTATGAATCTAGGAAAACTGGAAGCTGTCAAAAATGAAATAGAACACATAAAATCAATAACCTAGGCATTAGAGAGAAATGGACTTGTGTTACGCATTTTGAATCAGACAATCATATGCTGGGAACGATAAAATAAAGAGGAATGATGTACCATTTATCATCAAAAGAACATTTCAAGGTCTATCTTGAAGTACAATGTTCTCTGTGATAGGATAGTATCCAAACCCCTATAAGGAAGACCAATTAATCCTACTCTTTTTCAAATTAAGCACCTATCACTAAAGTAAATGAAGATGAAATAGAAGAATTATACTGGCTTCTTTATTTTGAAATTGATCAAACATGCAATCAAGATACATTAATAATTACTGCTGATTAGAATGCAGAGGTTGGAGACAAAGAGCAGGATCAGTAGTTGGAAAATATGGCCTTGGTGATAGAAATGATGCAGGAAATTGCATGACAGGATTTTGCAAGACCAATTATTTATTCATTGAAAACACATTTAAAAAAAAAAAACTGCATAAAAGGGGAAATACACATGGACTTCACCAGGTAGAATACGCAGGAATCAAATTGACTACATCTGCGGAAAAAGACAGTCGAAAAGTTCAATATCATCTGCCAAAACAAGGTCAGACACAGACTGTTGTCAATTGCTCATATGAAAGATAGAGCAAAATTCAAATAATTCCACGAGAGCCAAAATATGATATTGAGTATATCCCACCTGAATTTAGAGATCATCTCAAGAACAGATTTGATGCATTGTTGTTGTTGTGAAGTGCTGTTGAGTTGATTCAGGCCCACAGCGACCCTGTATAGGGTTTCCAAAGAGCAGCTGGTGAGCTTGAGCCACTGACCTTGCAGTTCAAATGGCTTTGCAGTCTGGTGCATTAACCCACAGCATCACACCAGGACTCCTAATAAATGAAGTCCAGAAGAGCTATAGTATGACCTCCAGAACATTATACAGGAAGAAAGCAAAAGGTCATTAAAAAGGTATGAAGGAAAGAAAATACCAAAATGGGTGTAAGAACAGACTCTGAAAATTGATCTTGAGTGTACAGACGTTCAAGTGATAAGATAAGATGGAATAGATAAGATGGTAAAAGAGCTGAACAGAAAATTTCAAAGGGTAACTTGAGAAGATAAACTCAAGTATCATAATGAAATTGCCAAGAACTGTAGTTGGAAAATCAAAAGGAAACAACACACAGGATTTCTCAAGCTGAAAGAAATAAAGAAAAAAAAATTCAAGTCTCAGCTTGCAATATTAGATGATTCCATGGACAAAATATTGAATTATGCAGAGAACATCAAATGAAGATGGAAGGACTACACAGAGTCAGTGTACCAACAAGAAATGGTTAATGTCTAGACATTTTAAGAGGTAGCATATGATCAAGGACCAATGGTACTGAAGGAAGAAGTCCAAGGTGCACTGAATGCATTTGTGAAAATCAAAGTTTCAGAGACCAAGTCAATAAAAATGGAAATGACTCCAGTAATTGGTGTGTTCACTCATCTAAGCCAAGAAATTTGGAAGATACTTACCTGACCAACCAATTAGGAGAGAACCATATTTGTTCCCATTCCAAAAGCAGGTGACACAACAGAATGAGGAAATATAATTAATATCATATACAAGTAAATTTTTCTCGGAGACACTTCAAAACCGGTTGCAACAGTACATAGGCAGAAGTCTTTCAGAAATTTAAGCCAGATTCAGAACAGAACGTGGAACTAGGGACATTATTACTAATGTCAGATGGATCTTGGCTGTAAAGCAGAGAAACAGAAAGCTGTTTACTTGTAATTTATTTATTGACTATGCAAATCATTTATTGACTATGCAGATCATGACATACTATGGACAATATTGTGAAAAATGGATATTCCAGAACACTTAATTGTGCTCTAAGGAAACTGTACATAGAACATGGCACAGTTGTTAGAACAAAACAAGGAGATACAGACCGGTTTAAAATCAAGAAAAGTGTGCACCAGGATTGCATCCTTATTCAGTCCTTCTGCTGAGCAATAATCCAAGAAGAACATAGTATCAGAATTGGAGAAATACTCAATAACTTGCAATATGCAGATCATGCAACCTTGCTTGCTCCAAGAGCAGAGTACTTAAAATACTTACTGATGAAGATAAAAGACTGCAGCCTTCAATATGCATTGTACTTCAATGTAAAGAAAATAAAATTTCTCACAACTGGACAAATAACATCATGATAAAGAAAAATTGAATTGGTCAAAGACTTCATTTTGCTTAGATCTACAATCAACACTCATGCAAGCAGTAGTCATGAACTCATAAGACATATGTCTTTATATCATTAGGGTAATATGTTGCAAAAAAACTTATTTTAAAGTGTTCAAGAGCAAATAAATCAGTTTGAGGACTAAGGTGTGCCTGACCCAAACAATGGTATTTTCAGTGGCATCATATGCATATGATAGTTGAACAATGAATAAGGAAGAGTATAGAAGAATAAATACATTTGATTTATGCTGATGGAGAAGAGTATTAAAAGGACCATGGACTGCCAGAAGAACAAACAAATCTGTGTTCGAAGAAGTACAGTAATAATGTTCATTAGAAGCTAGGATGGCGAGACTTCATCTTTCAAACTTTGGACATAAGGAGGGAAAAGTCTCTGGAGAAGGACATCATGCTTGCTAAAGTGGAGGGTCAGTGAGAAAGAAGGAGACCCTCAAGAGATGAATTGACACAGTGGCAGCAGCAATGGGCTCAAAAGTAACAATTGTGAGAATGGTCAGTGTTTCATTCTGTTGAGCATATAGTGTCTCTATAAGTTGAAAACGGCTTGACAACACCTAACAGCAAGGAAAACCAATTAATATGACTAGTATTCAAATTTATGCACTAGCCACTAATGCCAAAGATGAGGAAATTGAAGATTTTTATTAATGATTATAGTGAGAAATTGATCAAATATTTAATTGACAGTTACTAGTAAATAAAGGAGTCCTGGTGTGGCCCTGTGGGCTAATGCGTCAGACTGCAAAGTCATTTGAACTCCAAGGTTGGTGGTTCAAGCTCACCAGCTTCTTCTTGGAAACACTATGCAGGGTCACTATGGGTCAGAATTGACTCAATGACACTTAACAACAACAACAGTAAATGAAACATGAAAGCTGGAAACCAAGAAAGATCAGCAGTTGGAAAATATGGCTATGGTGATAGAAATGTCAATGGAGATGGCATGATAGATTTTGCAAGACCAACATATATTCATCACAGATACCTTTTTCAGCACTATAAAGTTCAACCTTACCCACTGGAAAACACAGGAATCACACAGAACACATCTCTGGAAAGAGACAATGCAATACCTTAGTATCATCAGTCAGAACAAGGCTAGGGGACCTATGGCAAAACAAACCATGAATTGAGTATATGTAAGTTTAAGTTAAAAGTGAGAAAACTCAAACAAATTCTCAAAATCTATAATACTACCTTGAGTATATCTCACATGGAGTTTTTTAAATATACCATGAACTGCCAGAAGACCAAATTTGTCTTTGCAAAAAAAAAAATGCAGCCAGAATGCTCCTTAGAAGTGAGGATAATAATACTTCACCTCCTATACTTTGGATGTATCATCAGAAGGGACAATACGTGGTGAAGGACATCATGCTTAGTAGGGGATCAGTAAAAAAGAGGAGGACCCAGAATGAGATGAATTGACACAGTGGCTGCAACAATGGACTCAAACATGACAACAATTTTGAGAATGATGCAAGGCTGGCAGTATTTTGTTCTGTTGTATATAGTGTCTGTATGGGTTGTATCTCACTGGACATCATTTAACAAGAAATGAATTATTGATTACTGACTTGAAGCGTTTTGAAATTACCAAAATGGTCTTTGATGGCAGGAATGAAATAAGAAATGATGCATTGTGCATTCTCCATAGTATAGCTGACTTTTCTAATTTGTCTATTAATTGCATCAACATATATCTGTTAACTTGCTTTGGTTTCTAGAGTCCAGATTTTGCAGGATATTTAAAAAAATTAACATGAACTGGAAACTCAGCATACCCAATACTCTAAGGGCTAAAGAAAGTAAAGTGGAGAAGGTAATTTGCAAACTACACTTGAAAACCATTGGAGGATAACATCATCATTACAATCACCTGCCAAAAGATTTAGTTAAATTACATTTTAAAAACACTTTTGTCAAAATGGCTCTACTCCAGGATTTGGTACTCTAAGGAGAGGAATATTAATGTCTTCATTAGCCATTATACTAGTGTCTTTAGGTTTTGTAATTCCTCATGTGGCCTTTTGGGACTTTTACACACTAACTCTAGGGAATCACTAAACACAAAACTCTTGAGAATATGAAGTCCAGAGTAAAAAACATTGCATATTTATAGCCATGGTAGACAGGAAGACTCTTTTTTTGGGAAAAAGTAATTTTGAAATGATTGAATAGCAGTACAATTGCCATCATAGAAGATATTATACATGCTTCTGTACCCTTTCTTCACACAACAGTGAGTTAGTTATAAAATCACCAAGAGTAAAAAGTTGTAATGGAATAAACCTAAATTTCAGTGTAAGAATTCCAGGGGAAAACCTAAGCTGTTTCTGACACATGTAGTATTTAAACAGATGTGTAGAATTATATGTCAGGAGCCCATGGTCACAGTACTGATACATTTCTTGCAACTAGAATTGGTATTTCCTAGTGCAGTAACTCATGGTGTCATCTTTCCTCATTCCCATAGCCCGATTCCTGTACCAGACCATATAGAATCCTTAGTATTATTTACTATCAACTTTAATCATAGAATTATATGTTATAGAGTTATAAATGCTTAAATGTAATATTCCTTAGATTATATTAATGCTATGAAAACAAAATTATTTTGGAAAATCTCCCTGAATTGAATTGTAACATTATTTATAATATTATTAGTAACTGAGTGGAAGCCTTTCCTTTAATTTTCCCCCTTTTAATTACTATTTAATTTTCAAAGAAGATATTAATATAGGTTTGGAACACTAATTACCATATATTGTAACTAAAACACCAAAAATTTGACAAAATCAGTAATTACAGAAACACCAGCAGCAAGGAAAGCAGTGCACATGCTTGTAGTGAGTACAGACAAGATCACATGATTCAAAGCATTATCGTAAATGGGTAATAGTTGCAGCTCTAACAGGAGCATGCTGTTATTGTCGTTTAAGTGCCATCAAATCAGTTCTGACCCATATTGACTCTATATAGGGTTTTCGACCTTGCAGCCAATGCAGCTTTACAGTTCAGCGCATTAACCTGCAGCACCACACCAGGAATCCAACAGGGGCATGTGAGGAGGTTAAAAAAGTAACGTAGCATAGAGTTTTACTCTTGTAGGTATATTGATACATTCATAAGCCAGGTTTATGTTTTTATAAGTAACTATATGGATTTTTTAAAATAAAAATATAATAAATTTCTGCTGAAACACTGTACAAAAACCATATAGACCATCATTTTGGTATCACTCTCCTTTGACAGTGTCACCTGGTGAGGTCTGCAACCCCTGCACCACCCCCACCAACTTAGTAATGCCACTCAATCTTTGATCAATGATGATATTTCAAGCTAATTGCTGTTGCAGATAAACATCACTAGGAAATTGATTGCAATGGCCTTTTTCTTTAACTGTTTGAATTGGCAGTTGGAAGATTTTTCCTTTCATTTGGAAATCTGAATTACCTATATTGGGCATGTTACAAAGGACTTTTCTTACTGTATATTTCTTTGTTATTGTTAAAAGCCATCAAGGAGCAGCTGCTGGGTTTGAACCTCTGCCCTGATGGTTAGCATTCCAGTGCTGATCTTACAGCATTATACCAGGAGTCCATATTCCCTTAGCACTTAATATATATATTGACTGTTCTTCATTGTATTGACTCAACATTGTAGTATGCATGTATCTCCATAATTAGGTTATAGTTCATTGAAGGCAAGAGGACCACATTTTATAATCCTAGACTTGTTTTATGACTTCCATACAATCTTGCATCTAAGGGAAGAATAATAGTTTAGTAGTGGGTAAGAATTTGTGCTTAATAGTCACACAGACTTACATTCAAATAATTGCTCCACAATTTATCAGTTTTGTGACTTTAGGTATATCACAAGTTTCAGTTTTCTGGAAAGTAAAATGGTGGGTTATAATATCTCATAAAGTTGTGTATATGATAAAATACTATAAAATATCTAAAGCAGGTTGCTGCAGTATGTGGCATACATAAAATGCTGAATTAATAACAGTTATCTTAATAGCAGAGAAACTGTCAGATACAGGACCGGAAGGTGGGAAGGCACTCAGAATGCGACTGGGGAAAAAAATGCCTCCTCAAAGTAGAGTTGACCAGGATTATGTGAATAGAGTTAAGCTCAGGGGAGAAAAGCACACAGAACCTTCATTTGCTGATGAGCCACAACTCAAAATGAAGAGAAACAGCTGTAAACATCCATTGAAAATTGGAACATGAAATGTACGAAGTATGAATCTGGGATAATTGGAAGTTTTCAAAAATGAAATGGAATGCATCAACATCGACATTTTAGGTATCAGTGAGCTGAAATGGACTGGTATTGGCTATTTTGAATCTGACAACCACATGGTTTACTATGCATGGAATGACAAATTGAAAAGGAATGGTATTGCATTCATCGTCAAAAAGAACATATCCAAATCAGTCATGAGGTACAATGCTGTAAGTGATAGGATAATATCCGTGCGCCTACAGGGAAGTCCAGTTAATACCACTATTATTCAAATTTATGCATCAGTGAGGATGAAATAGAAGAATTCTACCAACTTCTTCAATTTGAAATAGATCAAACATGCAATCAAGATGTATTG